>NW_017672948.1:23275-95416 GCF_001879085.1 Nicotiana attenuata
TGAGCTTCGTTGCTTCTTCTTCCTTGGTGGGGGAGAGAGATAGAAGTATCTCCTCTTCTCAGAGAGTATCTCTGTACTCGTGTAGTTTTGTTTCAACCCCCCCCCCCCCTCTTCATCTTCTTCTCACTTAATTTATATACTAGGTCTTCTCCGTTACCCAACAGTCATTAACCGTAGTACTTAAGTCATTTGACTATAATACGGGTTGACCCTTTGAAGTGTCATAACATACGATTCGGCGCTCAGGCGTTCTAAATACATGACCTCGGCCGTGGCCGAGGTGCATGTCGTCATAGCGTTGTATGGATACAACTTTGGCCCAATTAACCTTTTTCCGTCCCTTTCCACGTCGATTCTTGTCTGGTCGGATTTTGACCCTTACAGTTAGTCCCTCTATTTGTTGGGTCTCCTTTGGGCGAGCTCGATGGGTGGACTATGTCGATTCAAAAATTGTGAAATTTGAGCTCTTTATGCGAGAGGCGAGCACCTTGTGGTGAGGTGGCGACGTGACTTTTCGAGAGCTGTGTCAGACCATCACATCAGTTCAGAATGTCTTTAATATTCCTCATGCGTCATTATGGCGCACGTTTTCTATGCGCTACGTTGTTTCCCGTGCCCTTTCCGTTTTTTAAACACCGGCGTTTGGTTTTCCCACTCAGGGCATTTATATCCCTATAAAATAAGGGAGAGTCTTTCATTTGTATGTTACGCTTCTTAATCACTTCAAGATAGATTTCTACAATTCTTCTTCTCCTTCAGTTTTCTTATTTATGTTTCTGTCAAAAATTCTTGTGACCGCTACCTCTTTCCCTTATCATTCCCGTTTCTCTCAATCAAAGAAAAGATGGCTGGTGCATCTTCCAACCCTAATAGAGTCGTTGGTGCTTCGGCATCGGAAAATGATGTACCCCTAATCGAAGAGGGAGCAGGTCCGGTGGAGGACGAGAGTTTTTCGACGGTAGATGAGGTGGTTCCCCGTCCAGGGAAGGCGAGGACTGATTTCGATAGCCCCGCTGGGGATGAGCCGGAACCTGTTTTATCGACGATAGATGCTGCGGTGCTCACAACGTTCAAAGCCAAATGGGGGAATCGCGATCACTTTGAGCTAGTTCTGGCGGGTCGGGACATAGTGCATATACACCGCTCAGGCTACTGCGCGTTCTATGCATATCCATTCGTCATTGGATACACGCTTCCCCTTCTCACCTTGGCGGTGGACTTCTGCCGCTTCTACGAGGTATGTCCGGCCAAACTCTCTCCGTACGTATATGAGCTCTTCCTTATGCTTAGGAAGTGCGTGGAGCTAGCAGATCGGGGAATTTCTCTACAACACATGCTTCACCTCTTCGCCTCCCATTTTCATAGGGGCACGATGATCCACATGCGTCACCGAGGAACCAAGTGTTTGGTGGTGAAGATGGACGACAAGACCAACCGCCGCTTCTGGGAGAATTTCTTCTACGTCCGAACAGAGCACGTAGTGTCGAGCCCTACGGGGTTTCTTGAGGCGTGGAATTTCGCCCGTAAGTTACCCTTTCCTTTTACTATCTTACATTTTTTTGAACATGACTGTTGGTCGTCTCTCTTTGGTGACCCTAGTGTTTTCTGTTTTCTCAGCTGAGAGGGTTCTTCCTCAGCAAGTTGCCAACATTCGTGAATGGGTGAGCGCGATTCTGCCCACACGATGGGGATCCGCGAATGCACGCCTTTTCATGAGAGGTTTGGGCGCAAACCTTCTACTGGTAAGTCGGATTATTTTGGCCTTAGTAGCTTTGCTCTTTGCTTCGTCCCTTCCTTTGTCTTATCGTTGTTTAATTGAATTTCTTGTTGGTAGGTCGGAGAGGAGCGAGAAGAGCAAGGGCTCCTGCCCCTGCTTTCCGTCAGCTGGCTTCTTCTACCCGGCCCGCACCAAGAGCAACTGTGGGCGAGAGCGACCCAAGTTTGGTTGTTCGACGGACCGCATCCACGACCAAACCCGTTAGTTCAGAGATTGCTCCTCGGTCGGAGACTCGGGTCCGCCAGTCCATTCATCAGGCGAACCTTCTCGTGGCAGTAGAGAAAAGGCCCCCTCAAAGAGGCGAAGGATAGTGTTGGTAGAGGCATCTTCGGCTGAAACGCCCTCAAGGGGCGACCTCGTTTTGGCGGTGCCTGAAACCGGTGGTGGTGCCAGCCTGGGTGTGGAGGTGATGTCTGTCACGGGGCGTGGAAGAGGCTTCTGTTGCAGGGGGACTGAGTTCCGAGGCTGCCACGACTGTTCAGAGCGGCCCATCGACGTCTCGGCCAGCCCGTACCCTGTCTTCGGGTAATGAGAGATTGAAGGGCATAGTGGTGGAAGATTATGAATCCGACTCCCACATCGATCCTGAGGACATGAGGATGTTCGAGGAAGGCTTTACCAGGGTTGATGTGAGGGCGGAAGGCCCTTCCCGTGTGCTCGAAATCCCGCCGAATTTTAACCTACTGGAGGACACAGTGGAGTTGGTGCCTCAGTTTGACCTTCTGTGCTCCGCCGCCGAAAGCAGATCTCTTCGAGAGATCAATGATTCCGCTTTGTCACGTGGTGTGGCCGGGATGGCCTTGAGGGTGAGTTTCCCTTTGCTATTTTCTTTGTTTTGTGCCCTTTGTTTTCGCTGATTCTTCTCTCTTCTTTTGTATTTAGACTTACATGCTGGAGATCGAGAGTGCTCGTAGGGCTGAGACGTGGGACGAAGTTTTTTTGAAAATGGCCGAGAAGTATCGGCGGTATCGTAACAGATGCCGTGAGATCTACGAGCAGCTTAGTGCGGGCACTAGTATTCAATCCGTCAGGGAAGAGTTGGAAAAAAGGGACGAGGATCTGATGCGATCAATCCGTAGATGTAGCAAGCTCGAGGAGTTGCTTAATGCCAAAGACGAGGAGCTTGAGGTGGGCAAAGGGGTTGCGGTGGAGTTCGAGGACCTTCAGGCGAAGGTGCTGTCATTGTAAGCCGAGCTTGAGCAGAATGCCACTAGAGTTGTCAACCTGAGCGCAGAATGGACGCAGAAGGTGGCTGAGCTAGAAACGAAGGTTGCCAAGTTGAAGAGAGCCAAGGGGGCTCGTGTGGCGGCTTTGGCGAGGGCGGCGGCGCTGGAAGACACTATCCACGTCCTCAGGACTGAGTGAGAAGCTGAGAGGGTGACAACCACACTAGAGGAAGCACGGCTCGAGGAGCGGATCAATGAACTTGATTGGGATGCCTCGAGCCTGGGAGACCGTATTACGGCTCTCGAGGCCGAGAAGGCGTAATTGTTGGCTCAGGCCCGCCCTCAAGGATCTGCCCCTGTTGCTGTCCCCTGCCGTTTGTACGAGCTATGGGTCCATGCTGAGGCCCAATGAGATATATACAAGGGTTTGTGGGAGGCGGGTAGGGTTCCTGAGGCCACTTATGAAGATGCTCGAGTGAAGGCATGCGAGGCTCGTCTTGCCTGCATTTATAACCCTGCGACAGGAGGGCGGTGAGGGTGCTGAGATTTAAGATGGGCTTCCTTCTAATGATGATGATGCTAGAGAGAACGGCGGTGGAGTTGATGTCGGATGAAGTTAATTGCAACTTTTACACTTAGTTTTCTTTTGTTCTTTGTCTGTTTTAATATATATATATATATATATATATATTTTTCTTAGGGCCCGCTTTTGGTCTTTTGTAAGGCGCAGCTGTTGCGTATGTACATCTTCTGAATAAGACAGTTGTTTTGCCTTTGGTTGTATATCTCTTGACTTTTCTTTTTTCTCTCTTTTTTTTGAAAAAGATTTTCAGATTTCCCTGTGACGAGTCCCTGATTTTTAATTGGGAATTCGAATGAGGTTGAACTTAGTTCGCTTTATTCGAGCGAGAGCGGATCTTATCTTGTCAGTTCGAACAAAGTCACTTTTGATTTACAAACTCGAGCGAGGTTTAATTCTGATGTGTCAACTTGGGAAAAATCAGTTTGACTTGTAAATTCGAGTGGTGTCGAATTCAGACTTGCCAACTTGGGCGAAGTCAATTTCGACTTGTATATTCGAGCGAGATCAAATTTAGACTTCCGTTTAGCGATGGTCAGGGGCCGTAGGGGTGTAAATTCGAGTGAAGTCGAACCATGACCCGTTATGAGTTTGACAACGTCAAATTTTACTTTCACTTGGCGACGACCGGGGGCCGGGGGCCGTAAGGGTGTAAATTCGAGCGAGGTCGAATTGTGACCCGTTATGAATTCGAACGAGGTCAAATTTTGCTTTTTCTTGGCGAAGGTCGGGGGTCGTAAGTGTGTAAATTCGAGCGAGGTCGAATTTGGACCCGTTATGAATTCGAACGAGGTTGAATTTTACTTTCGTTTGGCGACGGCCAGGGCCGTAAAGGTTTAAATTCGAGAGAGGTCGAATTGTGATCCGTTATGAATTCGAACAAGGTCGAATATTACTTTCGCTTGGCGATGGCCAGGGGCTGTAAGGGTGTAATTCGAGCGAGGTCGAATTGTGACCCGCTATGAATTTGAACGAGGTCGAATTTTACTTTCACTAGGCGACGTGCTGGTTTGGTAGAGTGGTAAGGATGTCGCACGCAGCCTTGCTTTTATTGGAGAATATTACTCGTTGTTGTATCGTTTATGCATGCGTCGGGATGAGTCCCAATTTATTTATTCTTGCTTTCATTGGAGAATATTATGCGTTGTTGCATAGTTTGTATGCGTCGGTGGAGTCCCAGTTTATCTAGTCCCTTCATTGCTCGACCTGGAGGGGCCGTTGACGGGACGAGCGATGAACTTATTGCTTGGGCTACTGGGCACCCTGGGACTTCATTAATTCAAACGAAGTTCGGACGTGATTCGTAATATTTAGTCGGCTGAATTGGCGTAGGATTATCATGGCGAGCATACGTGCAAGCTTTTCGAGTTCATGTTCTGCTTGTGTTGGAGAGACTGTACGTTCCACGGGCTCACTGCTCAGTCCCAGGTTAGGGAGATTGTTTCTTAATAATGTCGGCCTGTTCTGAATTGTTTATGTTTTTTGTAATATGGTACGGCGCGGAGGGTTTTGCTTGGCCGTCGTTGCGAGATGATATGGTGCGAAATGTTTTCTGGTGTGTTCGGTGGCGTTTGTTCCTTGTTCGCGCACCCGTGCGAATGCTCGTGTTCCTGTCCCAATCCAAAAAAGAAAAATAACAAGTTAAACCCAACACAATTGCCTGTTACCTTGACCCGGTAAGTTGGCGAGTGGAGAAGGGCGCTATAGGATGACTCGCTTTATCCCGTACTCGAATGAGAGTATCAGATTTGGCAGCCTCGTGTTTGGCTTCACCGTTAGTCGCGTCTAGGCTTCTTATGGGATGAACTTACTTTGCCTGTTGGGATCTCGAGCTCGAGTCCCGGCCCAACCCCGTCCGATGTGCGTAAAAATAAGGGAAACATGTTATACTCCGTACATAGATTACACTATGTGCATACGGGTACAAAAATTAAAGCAGGATAAGCCGGTTATTTCAAAGAATCACGCAGTAGGCTATCGCCCTTTCATAAGAGGTGAGAGTATAGATTGGCATATAACATTAATATAGCGAATAGGATTGCGGACGTGCCAAGTGCGTAGTGGCCGTAATCCCACTTTGAGTACTCATACGACGTCCCAAACCCACCGCTACAGGCGAGGCGTGGATTTTGTATAGATATCAGACATAATTTCGATTTCATGCAAAGATCTGACCCTGATTGGTTTGGTTATTTCAAAAGCTTGCCTAAAACTTTCTCAAGTTGGTGTTTATACTGAGAGGGTGAGGCTATGACAACCGGGATGTGAAACTCTAGCTGGCTTTAATCTAGAGGGAACTAAGATTTTGGTTAGAAAATCCCCATAGACGGCACCAAATTGTTCGACCAAAAAGATTTAGACCTTTTGTTGAACTAATTAAATGAGAAGATTTTAGGCAAATTCCAACCAAAGATAATTTACCCTAGATCTAAGATAGAAGATATGAATAAGTAAACAAAGCAAGCGCAAGATTTAACTATATCATAAATCCCACTATATAAGAAGAAGATGGCGATTTACATAACATTAAACAACAATAATGAGTATACCGAGGAAAAGGGTCACCGATCTTTAACAAGGTAGAACCTCGTACACTTGATATGATGAGACTAACGATATATGTTGAGGATCTGAGCTTCTTTGCTTCTTTCTCCTTTATGGGAGGGGGGGAGAGAGATGGAGGTCTCTCCTCTTCTCAGAGAGTATCTCTGTATCTGGATTTGTTTCAACCCCCCCCCCCCCACTTCTTCTTCTCACTTAGTTTATATACTAGGTCTTCTCCGTTACCCAACAGTCATTAACCGTAGTACTTAAATCGTTTGACTATATTACAGGTTGACCCGTTGAAGTGTGATAACATCCAATTCGCCGCTCAGGCGTTTTGAATACATGACCTCGGTCGTGGTCAAGGTGCATGTTGTCATAGCGTTGTATGGATACGACTTTGGCTCAAGTAACTTTTCGCCGTCCCTTTCTATGTTGATTCTTATTTGGTCAGATTTTGACCCATACAACATTCAGTAAAGAGAAATCATACGTGTAAAATAGTCAAAAATCTCTCCTAATTAATGTTTCTTTAAGAAGGTGCAAAAAAGAAATACAAAGATAATATGAGATGGAAAAAGTGTATACAAAGGCAAGTCGGTAGATATACTATCTAAACTAATTACTACCCCAGCCTCATTTATTTCATTCCCTAGCCTATTTAAACCAAGCTGCACTACGTGTGGATGTATATATTATAGTGACAGAGAAGTCGAAAATTCACGCTATTAAATAATTTAATAAATGATTCGTTTAATTTTCTTGTTTTAAGTCGGTGAGAGAAAAATGATCTGTATGAATTGCCTGCATTAGCCAAGTATCCACAAGTCTACCACGCCATAGTCAGTCAATCATCTCTAGATACAAAAAATAAAGACCAAACCTACAGCAGAGGTGAGCTTTAATTTTCACTTATTTCTATTTTTATATTGTAAATGTAGACATTTAATGGGATATTTATTCAACTGCTACTTGAAATTAGGGAAGAAGCTTTTGTTATCGGTGTGGTCATAAATAAAAGTGGGTGGGCTGATATAGTTTGTTCGATCGAGTAATATCTTGGAGCAAACTCAATTATTCTATACCTTTGTTTGTTATTGCAGTATGAAAATGATCACACAAAGTCCGCGTATTGATCACTTTTTTTCTAACAGCTTGTTTGGATGGTTGTTACCTATTATATTGTATCGTGTTGTTACTTTAAATACAATATTTGTTTGACTGTTACTTAAATTTTATTGTACTGTATCGTTAAATTCATTGTTATGTAACGATGAAATATGCCACTTTATATAACGATCGATTTGATGTGGTCGCGTCGTTACCTTGTCTTTTTCTCTCAATCTCACCCTTCATTATTATTAAATAATTTTATTTTATCATTTATCCTACCTTTTTATATGCCGTATCATAATTTTTTTTTATAATATTGCAAGTTTATTCATCATATAACTGGTGCGTGATACCATACACCTTTTAATGTTATTTTTACACTGGTTATCCTTACTTCGGAAAAGTTGTAATTAGTGCTCCGAAGCCTGCGAACGCAACCGCAGGTTTACCTTGAGTTTCCATAGCACAAATTCGCACGGCTAGCTAACGATCGACTGACTTCGAAATACCTGGATCTGCACAAAAATTGTGCAGAAGCGTAGTATGAGTACACCACAGCGGTACCAATAAGTATCAAGACTAACCTTAGTAGAATAGTGACGAGGGACATTCAAAACACCCACATGTCTGAATAACCTGGACAATGTATAGGCATAGAACTAACAGAGTACGATATCTCTATAAAGCTACACATAATGACAACAAGAACACGGTACTTGCAGTAGGAAATAGAAGCAACAATTAGCAGCGTAACACATAACAAGTAATAACACAATGGAGCAAGCTGAACACATTTAAATCCGGTGAACACGGATAAAGGAAAGGCAAGTAACAACTCAACAAGAATGACCGCTATCACACCAGGTTTTAGCTAATAATCACCACGAGGTACCGAACCCCAGAATATTCACAATTTACGGGTCCCAATTCCATAATCCTAAACACTTGGCATCCTGTGCCCTCAATACAATTTTATAACCGCACGGACAACTCACGTGCTAATAGAGCCATTTTTCACATAGAAGGCAACTAGGTAATGATGTATAGAAATGATCAGTAACATTAGGATCCATCTTCTTAAACCATTATGAGTGAATAACTACGTGTATGCTTGTGCCAGTGTTCTATCATAGTTCAGGCCAACTAATAAGAATAGAAACAATGAATGACACATGAGAGACGTTCCCCATGAAATGTACATGGTATAACACATATAGGTAAGTACGCCACTACACAAATATCAACAATAACAATGCCCCCAGGCCATCACAAGTCATCACAAACAATCCTCGACATAGCACACATTGTCTCGCCACGTGTGTAATAATAAAATAAATGCACGCCTTGTCTTGCCACACGTGCATAGTAATATTCCCACCTTGTCTCGCCACATGTGCAAGCACACATATATAGCCCGCCTTGTCATGCCGCATGTGCATAATCAACAGTAATAATAGCACGGCAGAAACCTCGTGCAAACACCCGAACAATATATACCAACAACATCACGTGCCAACAACACAATAACACAATAGAATAGCCTTCACAACATGCGCCCATATTCCAGAATATTTCCACTATATAAATCTCAATACCACAATCGCGCATGGCCCTCGGCTCAACAAACTGAGTACCCCAGCTACAATCACAACAATACACGAGAATAAGACAAGTAATCAACTCAAAAGCTTTAGAACGCAAAGAAACGGTAGAAATGAACTCACAAAGAATACACATAATAGATAATACCAGTCACAATAAGAGTAGCTCAACAAGGGAGAATTTATATGTAACAGTAACTTCACAACATACAATTTGAAAACAAGGGAGACAACATGAGCCATGAATTCCAAATAAGGGTGAGACAACTATGATAAAGGACAACTAACTTCTTTTATGTTTGAGCAAATTACGGAAACAATACATCAACTCAATTAAGGATAAGCAACGGAAAAGATAGAATGGTAAATAAAGAGGCAACAACTTCAATTAAGGCAGATGAGAGTCAAGTAGACAATAAGAGTTGAACATGAAGCAATTAATTTGAACTAAAAGCACGTAGAAGTGAAACTAGTAAATAGGGAACTTAACATAAACAAACAACTTCATATTTAATGAACATAAGAACCTAAGAGCCCTAGAAGGTCAACTTTCCACAGATAAGCCCGAGCACGTACTCTTCACCTCGCCTACACGGACTTTACATGATACAATTAGCATAGAAGACTCAAATCCTAAGGAGTAGTTCCCCCACACGAACTTAGGCAAGATACTTGCCTCAATGCAGGCAGACCGTTACTCTAAAATGAACTTCTCAGGTGAAATAACCACTGGACGGCTCGAATCTAGCCAAAATAACTTCAAAGCATAAATAAAACTCATCATAACCTATTCCGGATAATAAAGTTTCAATATTTATCAAAAACTAAAACTCAACCCAAAAGTCGACCCCCAGGCCCGCACCTCGGAACCCGACAAATTTCACAAAATTTGGACACCCATTCCGATACAAGTTCAACCATACAAAAATTATCAAATTTTGATACCAATTCGTCCCTCAAATCATCATTCTACATTTTGAAAGTTTTCTTCAAAATTCCAATTTTTCCTCGACTCATAGCACTAATTTAACGATAAATAATGATAGAATTATGGAATATAATAAATTCTAGGTGAAGAACACTTGCCCAATTGATTTGCTTGAAAAACCCACAAGGAATCGCTCAAATCCGAGCTCTAGAACTCCAAAAATGTTAAAATGGCTAACCCTCGGAATATAATACTATATATTTTACCAAGGTGTTTAATGCATCGCGATCGCGGAACATTCCTTGCGATCGCGAAGAAGGAGATTGAAAACAGCCAAAAACGACCCTACGCGAACGCGAACGCGATGAATAAGGGCAGCAACTTACGCAAACGCACAAGGAGACATGCGAACGTGAAGGGTAAATGGTCACCTTCGCCCAGGGCCTAAGTTCTACTACGCGAACACGAAGAGGCACACGCGAACGCGAAGAAGGGAAGTGCAAATTTATGCGATCGCGTACAGGAGCATGCAAACGTGAAGAGTAAATATTTCATCTTCCATAACTAAACTACGCGAATGGGAAGGAATTAACGCGAACGCGATTAAGGAAACCGGATATCAGAAAAACAACAGTCCAAAAATAGAAAGAAATGGCCCGTAGCACATTCGAAACACGCCCGAGGCCCCCGGGACCCCGTCTAAACACACCAACAAGTTCCATAACCAAACATGGACTCGCTCGAGGTCTCAAATCATATCAAACAACGTTGAAAATACGAATTGCACCATGAATCAAACTCATGAACTTTCAAATCTTCCAACTTCCAAAACTCGCGCCGAGACCTAGCAAATCGATCCGGAATGACGTCAAATTTTGTAAGCAAGTCTTAAATGACATAACGGAGCTATTCCAACCCTCGAAATAATATTCTAACCCCGATTTCACCAAAGTCAACTCTTGGTCAAGCCTCTCAACCTTCCAAAACTTTGACTTTTCCAACTTTCTCCCAAATGCTTCAAATTACCCTACAGACCTCCAAATCCAAATCCGGACACACGCCTAAATCCAAAATTACCATACCAAGCTGTTGAAATTATCAAAACCCCATTCCGGAGTCGTTTACACAAAAGTCAAATTCCAGTTAACTCTTACCGCTTAAGCTTCTAAAACAAAAATTCTTCTTCTGTATCATCCAATAACTAAACTCGACCACGCACACAAGTCATAACACATAATACAAAGATGCTCAAGACCTTATGCCACCGAACGGGACTTTAATTCTCAAATCGACCGGTCGGATCGTTAGAGACATTCCTTACTTCTCTCTCTACTTTAGAAACCTTAGGGTTTTCTTCAATCTCTTTTGTTCATCAATGGAATATGCTGATGTTAACATGGTATTAGAGCGGGGATTTAGTTTCATCTCGGCCTAAGTTTCACTCCGATGTTACCCTTGACCAGAGTTTTCATCTTTTTTGTTTGGTTTAGTGATTTGGGGTTTTCGTCTAGAGCGTGAATTTCTCGAAGAAAATTGGTGATTCCTTCGATTTTGTACTCGAATCAACTCTCCTGGTCATGTGTTACTGAAATCAAAAGCTTATCGTCATTTTCTACTTCATACGAGTTCTGTCTTAAGGTTTTCTTTGCCTACGCAAAATTACTTCTCTATTTCAAAATGCTGGTAACATTCTTCCTATCTACAAATTTACAACCTGCTTCTCTTCATGTTTAAGACATATTTTGTGGTTTGCACGTCGTATGTATAGACATTGTTATTCGCCTCAAGTTGACTTTACTTTGGTGATTGTATATCTGTGATTGTATGGTTTGTCTGAGTCTGCTGCTATGGGTAGCATTCACGATAATGTAGATAATACCACAACCTCCAACTCTGGAGGTTTTTTGCCCTTCTCCCTGGATCCCTCTCATCCTCTGTATGTCCACCCTTCGGACAACCCTGGTAGCCAATTGGTTTTAGTACCTTTTAATGGCTCTGGCTTTGTTCTTTGGAGAAGTAGCATGCTTACTTCTCTGTCTACAAAGAATAAGCTGGGGATTCTAGATGGAAGAATATCTTAACCTAGTCCAGACTCACCCTATTTACCCCTATGGGGAAAGATGTAATGATATGGTCAAGTATTGGATCATAATTCTGTGTCTAGAGAAATTGCCGCTAGTGTGATTTGCTTTAAGACTGCCAAAGAGGTCTGGAAAGATATTAATGAGAGGTTTGGGCAGTCTAATTGGTCAAAATATCTACAAATTCAGAGAGAGATAAGTACAACTATCCAGGGTTCTTCAAACATAGCTAATTACTTTACTAACTTAGAACACTTTCGGATGAGTTGAATTCTTCCTATGTGGGACCT
Organism: Nicotiana attenuata; assembly: GCF_001879085.1. Classification (NCBI taxonomy): domain Eukaryota; kingdom Viridiplantae; phylum Streptophyta; class Magnoliopsida; order Solanales; family Solanaceae; genus Nicotiana; species Nicotiana attenuata. Next base: position 35,356 of record NW_017672948.1, read on the forward strand.
ATTTGTTCATGTGGAGCTCTTCCCAAGTTCATAGAAGATCAATAGTTGTTTCAGTTCCTTAATGGGTTAGATGAATCTTATTCCACTGTCAAAAGCACCATCATAATGATGAGTCCCTTACCGCCCATAAGTAAAGTCTATTCTATCCTACAACAAGATGAGAGCCAGAGAGAAGCACCACATGCTCCTAGTTTTCCTGGTGATTCTGCATCTTTTCTGGCTTCTCCTACTACTATCAACAACAACAACAACAACAGGAACTTCACTCAGAGAGTCAGCTTTGACTCCAAAAAGAATGGCAATCCTGTATTTTGCAAGTACTGCAAGAAAACTGGACATACTGTGGACAAATGCTATAGGCTGCATGGGTTCCCTGCTGATTTTAAATTCACTATGAACAAGAAATCAGCTTCTTGTGTCCAGACTGAGATTCCCTTTGCCTCTCCCCCTTCCTCTTCTGCTGCTTCCTCTGACAAATCAGCTCATGGTTTCACCAAGGAGCAATATCAGCATCTCCTGGGTCTTTTTCAACAAGTTCAGATCTCTACTAGGATGTCTCCTATTGTTTCCACCACAGAAGACTCTGTCTTTGCTCACTTTGCAGGTTTGTTCAATGCTTATGCTGCTGATTCTCTTGTTTCTCATGCATGTGCATCTTCGCATCTAGATGTACAATCTTAGATTTTGGATTCAGGAGCCACTAACCACATGACTCCATATAAACATTTGCTTCAAAATCTTACACCTTGACCTAAACCATTCCTTGTTACTTTATCTAATGGTTATAAAGTAAAAGTTATATCAACTGGGTCGTTACACCTTAGACATTATACAATATTAGTCAATGTTCTTCTTGTGCCTTCTTTCCACTTCAGTTTAATTTTCATTCATCAACTTGTTACATAAATGGATTGCATAGAAGTACTTACTGATAAGTAGGGATATTGACTGCTTATTAGCGCCTTTTAGCTTTTGTTTTAGTCTAATAGAATTGAATTGTGTTCCCGAAATTAATGGAATTGTGAAAAATTGCAGGAATGATGGAAATTGATCTCCCGAGATGAAATACGACTCAAAAAGGAGTAGTCCAAGGCACAAGGTGATGAAAGGCACAGGAGCGTAACTGTGCATCCGCAGAAGAAATTGCGGACCACATATTTCCATCTGCGGCCGCAAACAAAGAAGGGTAATCTATCAGACATTTGCGCGAATTGTGGACCGTACATGAATTGTGCGGCCGCAAAGATGAGCTCATAGTCGAAGATCAGAGAGTGTGCAAAAAGACCAAGTCTAGAGCCTCTATGAATTGCGGACCGCACAAGAATTGTGCGGCCGCAGAAGAATGCCTTGCAGCCGCCATACAAATTCTCTGGACTGCAGAAGAGTTGCCTCGCGGCCTAGTTCAGAAATGTATAGCCGCAGACCTCCAGTTCCTGACAAATGAAGAAATCTGTGGAACGCACATGGAATTCTACGGCCGCAGAACCTCTCGAGGGGCATTTTTGTCCGAGATTTCCATCTTTGTATAAATAGACGAGTTTCACGAAATTAGGTCACGTTTTGAATATCTGAAGTACTATAGCCTTTTCTCTTTGCTTTGTTAGGAACCTTTATCTTATTTTGGTGATTTAACATTAGATTTCTCTATTTTAATCTTCCAATGTAAGTTTTATTATCTTTTCTTCTTTGTTTTCTTCAACACCCACTATGAGTAGCTAGATTTTTACTAGGGTTGTGACTCAACCCTAGTGTGTAAACTTTATGGGTGATTAATTTTATGCTTGTTTATGATTGGGTGATTATTATTTAGCTTAGTTCATGCTTCAATTGTAGAATTGATGGTTGCAAATATTGATTCATGCCTATTTGACTTAGTCTCTTCTTGAGAAAGAGGGACCTAATCTAGGTTAACTTAGCTAACAAGGAATTGGGTCAGTTAAGAGATTGATTAACCCAGTTAAAGGGTTCAGCCTAGAGATAGTAACAACCGACTAATGGTCTTATCAACTATTTTGGTTGATACCACATTTCGTCTTGAGAAAGCCAAATTAGGCAAAACCACTCTCTGACCGAGAGGTATTGAGTGGGCAACACAGAGTTGTGAGCTATAATACACCCCAATCAACAAAACGAGCATAAAAGTCTTTATCCCATTAGGAAAACACCTAGGTCATAGACATAGCCCTAGGCTTTTAATATGTTTGGAAAAACCTCAAAAACAATTATCTCTAGTCTTATATCCATAATTTGCATTCCTCAGAGTAATATTAGATATAGAAACAAAAACCTCATTGTGGAAGTGCAATTTAGATACTTCACTTGCTCATTCTGAATATATACTCCTAGCTCCCAATTTAGCTCCCTGCGGATTCGACCCCGACTCTTTGTCGGGTTTTATTATTGAAAATGACCGTGTCATACCCCTTTAGAGGTGTGCTTTGGACGTGATCAATTTTTGGCGCCGTTGGCGGGGAGTTAAAAATGGTGTTAGCTATATATTTGGGTTTGTGTGTGAATTATCTTCTTTTTCTTCTGTATTACTAATTTGTGTGAAATCATTTTAGGTACAATTATGGTGGCAAATGATGAACTCATAAACTTTGGGGATGTGGATGTGGATGTCGAGGATGACCAAGTTGAAGAGGTTCCTTTTGAACCTCTAGCAAATAGAAGAAGCCGAGTGCCTCATGACAATGTCCCCGCTCTAGCCCCACCTCCACCACGAGCGGCTCCACACTGAGTGTTAACCAATGAAGGATATGTCAGTGCAATAATTCCTTTCTGTATTAGGGCGGGCAACTTTCAAATCACCAATGTGATGCTCACTTACTAGAGCAACGAGGTTTCTTCACTGGTGCTCTGAGTCAAAATGCATCCAAACACTTTAAGGTTTGTGAACACCTGCAGGGGGAGCAAACAAACAAATATCTCCAAGGATTCTTTGAGGCTAAGGCTTTTTCCCTTCTCTCTACAAGGGAAAGCTTTAGATTTGTTAGAACGTTTGTCGAATCATTCTATTCACTTTTGGGATGAGTTGGCATAAAAGTTTATTTCTAAGTTCTTCTCTCTAGGGCACATGGCTACACTTAGAGATGTGATTCCAGCATTCAAGCAAGAGCCCAATGAACCACTACATGAGATATGGGAGCGGTATAGAACAATGGTCAAAGAATGTCCCAACAATTATATGATGGAGAATATGATTCAACAAACTTTCTATCGTGGGATTACTACGACCAACAAATGTGTAGTGAATCGACTTGTTGGAGGAAATTTTATGACTATGCCTTATGTGGAGGCGTGTGAGATTTTAGATAAAATGGCGGAAACATCATCGGTGTGGCAATCTCAGGATAATGTTCCACAAGGTGATCCGAACGTGATCCACCTTCACAAAGAATTGCATGACCATAGGCAAGCCATTGCCGAGTTGATTACCACCACGAATCAATTAGCAAAGGATCAAGTTTAAAAAGTGCAAAATCCTAAGGAAGTCAATGCCATGGAGGGAGTGAACATGATGGTGAGCAAGAGGAGAACAAATGGTCCACAAGTGCAAAATCGATTGGAGAATTATGTGCAAGAGGATACTGGTTTTGATCAAGATGACTCTTTGAATGAACAAGAGGAGGAGGTGCAATATGTGAACAACTTTCAAGGGCAAAGAAACAACTTCTAGGGCTCGAATCAACAACAATGGCGACCTCAAATCAATCAAGGTAATTGGAACTATAACAATTAAGGTAATTGGAGTGGTGGCAACAATAAAGGAAATTAGCATAACAACAACAATCAAGGAAATTGGAGCGGTGGCAATAATCAAGGTAATTGGAGTGGCAACAATCAAGGAAATTGGGAAGGTAAAAATCAAGGGGGATGGAATAATAATCAAGGAAACCGGGGGTCGGGCTTTCAAAGGACCCCGATGTATCAACAATCGAGCAACCCACCTCCTTATCCTTCCCCTGGTCCAAGTTCTTCCAACAATGAAATGGGGCGTATTTAGAATATGTTCAAACAATTGATGGAAAAGAATGTCGATTCGGATGCCCAACTTGCCTCACACAACACATCAATCCGCAACTTAGATGTTCAAATGGGGCAAATCTCTCAAGCTTTAAATACTCGTCCTAAGGGGGCACTACCAATTGACACAATGGTAATTTCAAATGGTGGTAACAACATGGTACATGCCATGGCCTTTACTACAAGAAGTGGAAAAGGTGGGAATACACCTACCTCAAGCCAAAGGCAACTTGTGGATGAAGAGCAAGTTGTACAAGAAGAGGACATCCCGAACAATGTTGAGCAATCTATGATGAGATTCGGATTGATATTGATGATACTGTGGAAGAGACTTAAGAGGAGGTGAACCTATCTAGGGATCACATTATTGACATACCGGAAATGATAGTGAAAAAGGCTAAGGCACCATTTCCTAAGTCTCCACCTCCATACACTCAAAGACTTGCCAAGCAAAATAGTGAGAACCAATTCAAGAAGTTTATTCAAATGATGAAGAGTCTCTCAATCAATGTGCCATTAGTTGAAGACTTGGAACAAATGACCGGTTATGAAAAGTTCATGAAGGATCTTGTGACAAAGAAGCGGTCATTGAATTTTGAAACTAACAAAGTGACTCATCAAGTGAGTGCAATTGTGCATTCGATGGCTCCCAAGTTGGAGGATCCTGGTGCTTTCATGATTCGTTGTACAATTGGAAGTGCTGAGTTTGCTAAAGCTCTTTATGATCTTGGGGCAAGTATCAATTTGATGCCCTATTCGCTTTTCAATACATTGGGAATTGGGCAACCAAGGCCCACATATATGAGATAGCAAATGGTCGATCGTATTATGAAGAGACCTTTGGGAGTGACTGAAGATGTTTTGGTTCGTGTTTATAAATTCATTCTTTCGGTGGATTTTGTCATTCTAGATTGTGAGGTAGATTGTAAGGTGCCGATTATTCTGGGAAGACCTTTCCTTGCCACGGGGAAGGCTCTTTATGATGTTGAAGCCAAAGAACTTACTTTCCGAATTGGTGATGAAAAAGTGGTTTTTCATTGTGTAAGTCCACGAGGCAACCCAATAGCAATGAGGTGTGCTCTTTTGTGAACTTGGTGACCGATGTTCTTATGGATGAAACAAGTGCGGTGATCAATGTTGGCGATATGTTGGAGGCCGTCTAGCACAACTTTGATGATGACGAGATGGATGACTTTGTGGAATGTGTGAACTCTTTGCAAGGGATGGGGACGTACACCTATGAACCCCGAAAATTGTCCCTGGATCTTGAAAATAGGACAACTCCTCCTACAAAGCCTTCAATTGAACATCCTCGTACATTGGAGTTGAAGCCATTTCCTCCACATCTTCGGTACAAATTTCTTGTCCCTTCTTCTACTTTACCAGTTATTCTTTCCTCTTGTTTGACTAACGTGCAGGTAGATTCTACATTGGCGGTGCTACTAAAGAGGAAGAAGGCTATTGGGCGGACATTGGCAGATATTTGGGGAATAAGCCCCATATTTTGCATGTATAAGATCAACTTGGAGGAAGGTGCCAAGCCATCTATTGAACATCAAAGGAAACTCAATGAGGCTATGCAAGAGGTTGTCAAAAAGGAGATTATCAAGTGGTTGGATGCCAGGATTGTCCACCCCATCTCCGATAGCTCGTGGACTTCTCCGGTTCAATATGTACCAAAGAAGGGGGGGGGGGGCATGACGGTGGTCACCAATGACAAGAATGAGTTGATTCCTACAAGAACGGTGACCGGTTGGAGAGTGTGTATGGACTATCGTAAGCTCAACAAAGTCACAAGGAATGATCATTTTCCACTCCCCTTCCTAGATCAAATGCTTGATAGATTGGTCAGCCATGCTTTCTATTGCTTCCATGATGGGTATTCCAGCTACAACCAATTCTTATTGCTCCGGAAGATCAAGAGAAAATAACCTTTACATGTCCCTATGGTACTTTCACCTTCAAGCGGATGCTATTTGGTTTGTGCAATGCACCGACAACTTTCCAAAGGTGTATGATGGCTATCTTCATGGACATGGTGGAGGATTACCTAGAAGTTTTCATGGATGACTTCTCGGTTGTCGGGAATTCTTTTGATGATTGTCTCACAAACTTAGATAAAGTTCTGTAAAGATGTAAAGAAACAAACTTGGTGCTAAATTGGGAGAAGTGTCATTTCATGGACGAGGAAGACATTGTCCTTGGCCACAAGATCTCAAAGAATGGAATTGAAGTTGACAAGGCAAATATTGAGGTGATTTCTAAACTTCCACCTCCAACTTCGATAATGGGCTTATGGAGTTTCTTAGGTCACGCGGGGTTTTACCGGTGCTTTATCAAAGATTTTTCTAAGGTGGTGAATCCGTTGTGCAAGATTCTTGAGAAGGATGCTAAGTTTAATTTCAATAGTGATTGCATGAGAGCTTTTGAATTGCTAAAGTTCAAGTTGACAACTACTCCCATCATCACCGCTCCGAATTGGAGCATCGCTTTTGAGCTCATGTGCGATGCAAGTGATGTAGTAGTGGGGGATGTTTTGGGCCAACACATCAACAAGATTTTTCATCCGGTCTACAATGCTAGTAAGACCATGAATAGTGCCCAATTTAATTATACCATTACGGAGAAATAGCTCCTTTCCATTATGTTTGCAATTGGGAATTTTTGCCCGTACTTGGTGGGTGCAAAGGTCATTATCCACACGGATCATGCGGCACTTCGTTATCTTATGAGCAAGAAAGATTCTAAAGCTCGGTTGATGTGATGGGTGCTTTTGTTGCAAGAGTTTGAATGGACACGCAAGGTAGAAAAGGAAGTGAAAACCAAGTGGCAGACCACTTGTCTCGTTTGGAGGAGGAGGGAGGGCACATGATGGCCTTGAAATCAATGACTCCTTCCCCGATGAGCAACTCTTGGCTATTTCATTGAAAGAGGTGCCATGGTTCGCGGATCTAACAAATTTCCTTGAGTGTGGTATCATCCTGGATAAGTTTTCTTCAAACCAAAGGAAGAAGCTCAAATGAGATTGTCAAGATTATTATTGGGATGAACCATACCTTTTCCGTATTTGTACAGATGGGGTGATTAGAAGATGTGTATCCGAAGAAAAGAAGAGTGAAGTTCTTGGAGCTTGTCATTCTTCGCCTTATGGCGGTCATTATGGTGGAGCGAGAACGGCAACCAAAGTTCTTAGTTGTGGTTTTTATTGGCCCACTCTTTACAAGGATGCAAGTGATCTAGTGAAAATATGTGATGAATGTCAAAGAGCCGGTGGAATCTCAAAGAAAAATTAAATGACTCACCACCACTTTGGAGATTGATATTTTCGATGTGTGGGGTATTGACTTCATGGGTCATTTTGTGAGTTCTTGTGAAAACACCTGCATTTTGTTCACGGTTGATTATGTGTCCAAATGGGTTGAGGCCGTTGCTCTACCCAACAATGAGGTGAGAAGTGTGGTGGCGCTCTTGAAGAAGAATATTTTCACAAGGTTTGGTACTCTGCGGGCTATTATAAGCGATGGAGGGTCACATTTAGCAACAAGGCTTTCGACACCTTAATTACCAAGTATGGTGTTACTCATAAAGTCACGACTCCCTATCATCCACAAGCAAGCGGTCAAGTGGAAGTCTCCAACAGAGAGATAAAGAGTATCTTGTCCAAAATAGTGAATGCTAACCGGACAGATTGGTCCAAAAAGCTTGATGATGCATTATGGGCTTATCGGACGGCTTACAAAACACCTATCGCAATGTCTCCATACCGGTTGGTTTTCGGAAAATCTTGTCATCTTCTGATGGAACTTGAGCAAAAAGTCATGTGGTCTCTAAAGAAGTTGAATCTTGATTGGGATGTAGCCGCTAATCTGAGGGCTGCACATTTGAAAGAGTTGGATGAGTTCCAGTACCATGCCTATGCAAGTTCATCCTAGTACAAAGAAAAGATGAAATATCTTCATAACAAGTACATTAGGAACAAAGAGTTCAAGGAGGGCGATCTTGTGTTGTTAAACTCACAGTTAAAGATATTTCCCGGGAAGTTAAAGTCTAAATGGAGTGGCCCGTTTGAAGTTGTGGGTGTGACACCTATTGGTGCATTGGGATTGAAGTACAAAAAGAAGGAGGTATTCCAAGTCAATGGTCACCGGGTGAAGCACTATTTGGGAAAAGTTGGAGATGGCCATGTCGTGGCGGTCATTCATTTCAATTGATGGTATTCTGCGTCGTGCCGCAGTGTTAAATCAAGCGCTTCTTGGGAGGCAACCCATGTTTCTTTTTCTTTTCTTTGTTTCTTTTGTAATTAGGTGTTATTTTTGTGCTAACTTGATTTGAAGTGTGCTGCAAGGGTGATTGTGTCTTACAAAAATTGTGGACAGAAATTTGGTTAAGTGTTGAAAGAATTGCGGATCGCAAGTGCATTGTGCGGACCGCACAATTATGGTTGCTGCAGCAAAGGTGCTCTATGGCCGCACAAATGACTTGTGGACCGCACAAATGAAAGAGGGAAAATGAAAACTCTCTAAAGTTGGTTTATCAGAAAAATGCTCGATCAGCAGCCCGCAATAGAGATCTGCGGTCACACACGCAATTCTGCAGACTGTCGACAAAATGATGCTTTAACACAAAAGGTAACAGAGTGCAATCCGCAATTGAAATTCTACGGCCACACGCTCCTTCTTCCCTTAGAAAATCGTGGAGTATAAATAGAGGGCTAGGGCTCTTGTTACACTTCTGCCTCTCTAAGCACAAAACTTGCACCAATTTGAAATTTCTTAGTAAATCATCTGCCCACACACTCAAAAATTTCGATCACTCATTTCTTGCACTCCTTCATATCTGGTATGCTTCAATTACTTGTTAGAATTTTTCAATTTTTAGTTTGAATTGTAGTTTTAAAGCATGTTTAGGCCATTTGTCTGTAGAACTCAGTTGTACAACCATGTGGGGTTAAACTGTAGGGGGTCAACTTGTATATGCTCTATGGGGAATGGGTCAATAGATTTTCATGCTTGTATGTTGTTGCCATGTCAAAAATTGCACAAAAAATTGCAAGCCCCAGATAAAAGTACTGAATTGTTCGTGATTTTTTGAAATTTGCGGTCGCAAGAAAATTGTGTGGTCCACAAAAGTTGAGTCTAGGGAAACTTTAATAATAAATGGATTTGCGGGCGTAAAGAAAATTGTGCGGACCGCAGAAATCCCATTACGGCCGTAGAACTACCCTTATCCTATTATCAGAGAGTTTACAATTTGTGACTCACATGTGCGGCTACAAAGAAAGTTGTGCGGACCACAGAAAACAGGTTGTGGCCGCACATCAGCCAATTCTCTATTATTAGAGAGTTGGCATATTTTGGATTTTTGAGTTGCACCCACAATGAAATATATGTGGACAGCAATCCACATCTGCGGCCGCAGGGAAAAATTTGCAGATAGTGGATCCTAATCCTGCAAGCATGTTTCAACTGTGTTGTTCCCTGTGTTTTCTGTTGTGTCTTTACATATCTCTCTGTTTGTCTGAACTTGAATTACAACTAACAGTTACTTTTGCTTGATACAGAAAATGGTTCGATCTAGAGGCAGAGGTGATACTTCAAAGGGGAGGGGTGAACCTTCCAGGGGTAGAGGCAAGAGTGCTTTACCCCTCAGCCTACAAAATATAATTTCAAAGAAGGCTACAACCAGCAAAGGGAGAGGTGCAGAGCCCTCCGAGTCAAGCTCTTATGTCCCGTCTAGGGAAGCATCGGAGGGCAAATCGGTTCAAGTGCAGCCGGCCGTCCAGTCAAAGCCGCTAGGGAGATCAACTCAGGGACGAGATGTCCACATTGCATAGCACTTCCGAAGGTTCGGAAAGTTCTAGTCAGGCTTCTGAGCCATCCACTGCACTTGTTCCTAAGGCACCAGCTACATCAACTGAGGACATCCCAGATGATGGTAGAGGGGGTGATGCTACAGCTACCGGCCTTGAAAGGTCGAAGAAGAAAGAGTTCTGGGAGGACGGTTTGTTTGTTTAGCTGCCTTCACCTGCTTCAGTACTTGGTGGTCAGTGAGGTTGCTCACTCTTGATCGACAATTTTAGTTGAAAGATCTGAAGAGGTATAACCCTGCAGTATTGAGACAGTTTAGAGAATGCAAAGGGTGGATGTGGTTTACCCAGAACGTGGTGGATTATAAGGAGTACCTTGCTGAGAATTCTACGCCAATGTGATGCATATCAAAAAGGGGACAAAGGTGATGAAAGTGAGAAACCTCAATGTGCAATTTGATCAGCACACATTGAACACATACTTGGGGTTTGATGATGTCGAGCCCATAGAGTACTTAGGCCCCGTTTGGCCATGAGATTTGCCAAAATAAATTTGGGATTTATTTTCAAAACTCATGTTTGGCCATACATTTTGCCCATATTTTTGCCAAATCCCAAATACCAAATTTCAAATCCCAAAATCTGCTATTGAGCTGATTTTGGGCCAAAATCCCAAAACTTGGGAATTATATACATGTTTTTCCAAAATAAAGTTGGAAAATATATTTTGAAAACATATGTCCAAACACATTTTCATGGCCAAACGCTAGCTTAGAGAAGTGTTCACTTGGGCATGCAGCTTGTCCTTGGTTCGAAGACATTCTAGCTGCACCAGGACCACCACCACCATGGATCACAACTGGGGTGCCTATCTAGAGGAGCACTCTGAGTTTCAAGGCAAATGGGTGGCAAAACTTTGTCTGCAGCAGACTAGACCCGAGCCAGAATGAGACATATCTTCCGATTCCTCGGGCAGTGCTAGTTGCTTCTATCATGGCGGGGTACCCTATCAATTGATTGCTCGACAGGATGACATTTCGTACCCGTATCCCAACTCCATTACAGAGTATCTTACGGATGCGCAGGTAGAGCCAAGGGATTATGACATAAAGGTGCGGCCGAAGAATCCTTTCTCATGGTATTCACTTATGGATGCGAACAACCCAAAGAGAAAAAGTCAGCCGTCTACCACCACAGGACAATCTGATGAGCTAGTTGTGGAGTTGCAAAGGTAGCTGATGTTCCATCCACTTCGGCCTAGCCTTCCTCTAGTGTCGCAGCTATGCCTCTCCCATCATCTTCAAGTCCTACTACAGTCCCTGTCACGGGTTCCACCTCGGCTTTGAAGCTGGTGCCCATGTGTAACAACCCGGCCGGTCATTTTGAGAATTTAAGCTCCGTTCAGCGGCGTAAGGTCTGGAACAGCTTCACATTATGTGTGCCGACTTGCGTGCATGGTTGAATTTAGTTAACGGATGATTCTGAGTCGAATTAGAAGAAGGATTCTAGTATTAGAAGCTTGAGCGATGAGAATTTGACCGGAATTGGACTTTTGAGTAAACGGCTCTGGAATGGATTTTGGGTTATCTCAACAGCTTCGTATGGTGATTTTGGACTTAGGCGCGTGTCCGGATTTAGATTTGGAGGTCCGTAGGGTAAATTGAGGTGTTCCGGCAAAAATTGGAAAAAAGTTGAAGTTTGGAAGTGGAGAAGTTTGACCCATAATTGATTTTTGCGATATCGGGGTCAGAATGTGATTCCAAGAGTTGGAGCAGCTCCGTTATGTCATTTTGGACTTGTCTGCAAAATTTGGCGTCATTCCGAGTTTATTTGATCGGTTTCGGCTCGAGTTTTCAAAATTGGTTGAATTGGAAGTTCATAGTTTGATTCTTGGCGCAATGTGTATTTCCGGCATTGTTTGATATGATTTGGGACCTTGAGTGAGTCCGTTTTAGGTTATAGAACTTGTTTGTGTGATTAGGCAGGGTCCCGGGGGCCTCGGGTGTGTTTCGGACGAGGTTCGGATGTTTTGCATAGTTCTAAGCAGATCTGGTTCTGGTATTTTTGCACCTGCGACCTTGGAGCGCAGGTGCGGCTCCGCTTCTGCGTGAGCCCGGCCGCTTCTACGGTCATGCAGGCCTGGGTAAATTCTTTCTTCTGCGGCTCCACTTTTCGCTCATGCGATGCCACTGGTGCGGTTAATTTCCGCAGATGCGGTCCCAGGCCAAGTAGCCAAAGTTCGTAGATGCGGACTTCTTCTGGCAAATGCGGCCCCGAAGATGCGGTTTCTTGACCGCAGATGCGGAAGTCCTGGCAGAATCCTTTTATATCGAGGGTTAGCCATTTTCTTCATATTTTGAGTTTTAAACTTCGGATTTGGGAGTTCTTTTGGGGTTTTTCAAGAAAATCGATTAGGTAAGTATTCTTCACCTAGAATATAACATATTCCATGATTTTATCTTCATTTTTATCATTTAAATTGTCTTTTGGGTAGGGGAAAGGAGTTGGTTTTTGAAGAAAATTTCTAAAATGAAAAATTGTGATTTGAGGGACCAAATGGTATCAGAATTTGATAAATTTTGTATGGTTGAACTCGTATTGGAATGGGCATTCGAATTTTGTAAAATTTGTTGGGTTCCGAGGTGCGGGCCCGGGGGTCGACTTTTGAACCGATTTTTGGATTTTATTAAAGATTGAGACGTTATGATCCGGAATAGTTTCTTATGTGTTTTATTTGTGCTTTGAAGTTAAATTTGGTTAGTTTTGATCCGCCCGGAGATCTTTCACCCGAGAAGTGAATTTTAGAGTATTGGTGCGTCGTCTTTGAGGTAAGTATCTTGCCTAGCCTTGTGTGGGGGACTTCCCCTTAGGATTTTAGTCTTCTATGTTGATTGTAGTTCGTGTACGCGAGGTGACGAGTGCGTGGTCAGACTTATTTGTGGAAAAATTGGCCTTTTAGGGTTCTTAGGTCTTTGTATTCACTGTGTAGGAATGTGTTCTTAACATGACTGAGTTTCCTATTTATTTGTTTCACCTCTACATGCTTAATTGGAATTAATTGCTTCATGATTCGCTCTTATTGCCTAATTGACTCCTAATTGATTTAACTGAAGAATTTCGCCTCTCCTATTGTCATGCTATCTTTTCATAGTTGCTTATCTTATTTGAGAATTATTATTACTCCTCCTGAAATTGTTTATTCTGAAGTGAAGCTAAGATCATCTTCCATTAATTGAATTGTCGAATATCCTCGAAATTGTCCAATCTTAAAAGAAGTTAGATAACATATGTCCTTGTTGACTTGCCCTTATTTGGGACTATTGGACTCGTGTTGATTTCCTTTTTATTGACTGGTATATTGTTGGATCGTCGCTATATATTAGTTTTCCCGTTGTTGAACTGTTCCCTTTATGCCAGCATTCTTTTCTGTGGTTATTCCTTGTGAGCTGGTTCTGCCGTTTCCTTGCGATTTACAGTCCTTAAATTGATTTACTTGTCTTACCTTGTATTATTGTCATTGTTGTTGTTTTATGTATTGTGGTGATGTACGAGCTTTCTGTTGTGTTGTGACTCTTGTTTTTGTTGGTTGCGCTGCATGTTTACTTTGGGACTACGGATCGGTGTTTCGGGAGATCCCCCTACATATTTACTTTTGGGACTACGGGACTGCACCCGGGAGATCCCCCTGCATATTTACTTTTGGGACTACGGGACTGCACCCGAGAGATTACCCTGTGCACATATATTGATTTTGACTATAGTGCGGGATACCGAGAAATCCCCAGCACATATTGAGGATACTAAGAGATCCTCGGGATACCGAGAGATCCCCAGCACATATTGAGGATACTAAGAGATCCTCGGGATATTGAGAGATCCCCAGCATATATTGAGGATACTAAGAGATCCTCGGGATACCGAGAGATCCCCAGTACATATATTGAGGATACTGAGAGATCCCTGGGATACTGAGAGATCCCCGAGTATTTACATTTGGGACTACGGGACGATATCCTGGGAGATCCCCTGTGAAAAATCATTGCATTCTGAGCTGATGTTTCATTGATCCTATCCCTGTGTAAACATTATAGGTGCTGTCCTTTCTATTCCTTGTACTTACTAGTTGGTATGAACTATGTTAGGACACTTTCAGAAGCATACACATGGTTAATCACCCTTATCGAATAGGAGGCTCCTTGAGATTTCTGAGTATAGACTCACACCCTTGTTATTTGCCTTCCATGTGAGAATGACTCTTTTGGGGCACATGAGTTGTCAGTATGATCAGGAGGTGTGATGAGGGCACAGGATGCCAAGTGTTAAGGTTCAGGTATTGAGACCCGTATTGTATGATTATGAGATGAGGTGTCACAGGGTCACTGATATGCGAAGGTTGTCTATCTGAAAAGATTATATTCGAAAAGCCATTATTTTGATTGAACTCTTTTTAAAAAGAACATTTATTTGAATGAAGTATATTCTGAAACGTTTTTTATCACTTGAAAGGTTTGACTATTTGATTGACGCTTGCTGGTTAAGACTTAAGGTGAAAAATATCGGAGTTTTTGAGTTATGACTTGTCTTTACTATATTCGTGATTTCAGATTTGTGTTGTATTCTCTCTTACCTTTCCGTGTTTTCCTTACGGTGTTTTCCCCGAGTACTTGCTGTCTTCCTTCCTTATTTTAATTACTGCATTGTTAGCCGTATCGCGTAGACTCTATATAAATATCATATTCTCTATATTAGACCAGTAGGTGTCTTGACTGTTCCACGTCACTACTCCACCGAGGTTAGTCTTGATACTTACTGGGCACCGCTGTGGTGTGCTCATACTACACTTCTGCACATTTTTTTGTGCAGATCCAGGTATTGTTCGCTAGTAGCTGTGCGAATTCTTGCCGAGGAGACGCAAAGTAGTCCTGGTGCTGCGTTCGCAGGCTTCAGAGTCTCCTTCCTATTTTATATTCACACTGTTGTACTTATTTCCATACGGATATGTTTAGAAGTTGTAGCGAAACTCTGTAGAGCTTATGACTTGTACTACCGGGTTTTAGGAATTATAAATTTCGTAGAGATTTTTGCTTCAAGACTGTTAAATTTCATTTATTATTGTGGTATTTCAGCATGAGTTAGGCTTACCTAGTCCCTAAGACTAGATGCCATCATGATACCCAAACGGAGGGAAAGTTGGGTCGTGACACCATGCCTAGTGTCCCACTTTCTGCGTTGCAAGTCTCCCAGACACTAGCGAGCCTCAACAGCTGGATGCAATAGCCACTGCAAAGCTGTCCGACTTATCCAATACAGTTTCAGCACAGTTCTCTATTCAGGCACCTCAGGTTTCCCCGACAGTTGAGGAGACTTTGAAGAAGCACTTGGAGAACCAGACTACCATTATGGCTACCTTGGTACAACATGGATCGGTGATAGAAGAAATGGGAAAAGAAGTAAAGAAAATAAGAAAGTCCCAGGCCACCAAGAAGTCAGTTGACAAGCTCCGGAGATAGGTTACCAAGAATGCAACAGTCGGAGATCTTCCCTTTGACATGTTGATTGATCTAGGTCTTACAAAACCATCAGCACCGTTGGCACCAGCTGGCCAGTCTAAGGAGCCATACCCGACTACTGACACTACCGAGGTAGTGCGTTAGATATTCACCAACCCGTCCACTCCTAGAATTGAAGATGATGAGATCCAGTTGGATGAGTCTGAGGGCGGTGACACTGCTGGGGACACAGAGATGTCCAAGGAGCCTTAGGGAGTCTTCTTCACTCTTTCCCTTCCTTTATTCTTATTTTATTAAGCATTGGGGACAATGTTCATTTTATTTGGGGGGTGAAGTTTATTTGATCTTATTTGATGATTCAGAGACATTTGCCCGATACTTAACTTGATACTATTTTCTTTTTCTTTTTCATTATGTATATATTCTCTCTCTTCTCTCATTATGTATGTTGCGCCCTGTTTTCTCGCGAAAGCGGGCTTCGACATGTGACAACTCTTTTAAGTGGGAGTTAAAAGAGAAGAGTCACCACCTAACGATTTTTAAGGTGCGTTAGGGCACCTATTTGGAAATAACTCCGTTTGACTAGTCTGTATTACCAAAGATTGGGTAAGGGCTCAAATTACCTTAAAAAGAAGGTGTTAGGCATTCTTTGAGGTCCACAACTGTGGGTCCCGACCGAACTTTAAATGTGGATTATGTAATTAGGCTAGGTGATCAAATAAATAAAGAGAAATTTAGAAGTTAGAAGAGACTTATTATAACACACGAGAATCGGTACAAATCTTAATGATAACTAGGATACAACTACATTGATCTATGTGAAATGACTAAGTGTAAATAACAAGTACATAAAGAAAGGGGGGAGGGGTCCTAAGTTTTTTAGCCTAAAGGATCACCCTGTGCAACATAAATAATACTTCGCAACTCCATAAGGTAGAGGTTACTCATATTATTCAACGGGCACAAACTATCATCTCCTGCTACCCAATTACTATGTTGAGGTTGTTATTTAAAGGAGCTCTAATTCAATTCTAAATCGTACCCTATACGTGCGCTACCCGTCCAATACCTATGGTCCAGGAGGCTTTGGACCTACTATTAGGCGGTTCTAGGCTCAGCGTAGGTTGCTCAAAATGATAAAACTAGGCGACATTCAAAACAAATAGGACTTCACGTAAAGACAATTAAAGGCCCAAGTTTGCCTCCACACATAAACAACAAATGCACGCGGACAGTTCAAGCAATATATAATTTCAGAATCAAAATTCAAAATCCTATAGGCACTATTTCTAGGTGATTCTGGATTCCAGTATTATATAAGCAGTGTATAGGCAGATTAAAACATCGCAAGTCCTATAAGCATGATTTCTAATTATTGGTGAGGCAATAAAGCGATACGATTTACCAGATTACTAATGCTGATTTTATAAGCGTGCACCTTAGGAAGACATTAATGTCCTATAAGCATGGTTTATAATAGTTTCATGATTAGGTTTGATTTTATAACACTTTATTCCTATAGATATGTCGTTTAGGCGGGGTAGTGTAATGAAAACAACGGAAATAGCCGGTCAAGAGATTAGGATCCTATGGTCATGATATCTAGATGAGCAGTGCACTAAAAGTAATAGAAGCAATTGACCATTTGATTATTTGAAATCCTATAGACATGGTATCTAGGATAACAAAGCATATGTTACACATCGTATAAGTCTGTCTAAATGAACAGTAGTAACATAGAAATGAGTATCGTAAATACTTAGACTAACATGTTTTAATAGTGTACAAGTGAGGTGTGCATGATTCCTATAGAAATGATTTCTATTAGTGTGCAACATACCAAACGGAATAACAAACAAGGCATGCTGAACGAAATAGCAAATGTAACACAGCGATCCTATAGGCATGTTTTCTATCCTTTCATGCAAATATTAGAATACCTCAGCCCCTTTTCATTAATCTCCCATTATTCGTTATTAGCGGCCAAAAATTAAATAATACATACTTAAAGATGACAAACCATAGACTAAAACAAGTACAAGTCCACTAAGGCAATCACAGGCCCAATACAAAGTAACCCAGGAATATCCCAGGCCTTCAATAGCCTTACTCTTGGACAAAGCAGCAGGCCCAAACCCGAGGCTCACAAGAAAAAAACTAGAGTGCCCCGAATCCTATGACCAAGTCCAACAACACATATGGCCCCCTTCCAGGCCCATCAAATAATATATTTACCCAAATAGATACAAAATTTGACCAAACGAGTAACAAATGACTCATAGAATTAATTGAACAACTTAAGCACTCAGTTCATAAAAACCATACTAGCAGCAACTCTAGCCAAGGTACAAGATTATGCTAAATTGGAAGTCATACAATACACATATAAGGCAAGCTTATGCTCGTCATTCCAGAACAGAGATTAAGAGCAACAAGATTAACCATCGTAGGATAGTAGACTATTTCAAACAAAGTTTCAAGAAAAGCATGGTCCAAAATTATCCTAAAAGCCTTAGCTAGGGATTTGAACATGAGAATCTAGCAGTGTCATAAACAAGAGCAAGTGAAGTACAGTCTTAACATGAAGGCTTTAACATGAGAACCTTATGAGAACGTGACAGCATAACAACATGCTAGTGAGCATAGTTTGGCAGACATATCACTTAATTGAATCATGAGGCTTAACATACCGAGCATAGATCATAGCACAAAGACCCTAAAAAGCTCATGGTAGGTAAAAGCATACATCAATTCTAGGCTAACAGGGCAAGCAGACACCAGGATTCATGTTAGTTGACTATATATAAGAGAAGAAACTAAACATTGAAATTTACCCTAGAAGTCTTAGGCAGTGCTAAAGGAGACAGGGTTAACAAGTAGAGGAGTACAATCATCAGAATAGGAGAAAAGCATGTTCAACTGGACACTAAGACAAAATTGTAACATGGGATTCACATCTTCATGGTCATTTGTAAAGAACAATTGATTAAACATAAGAAAACACAGCGTAAAGGAATTCGTTCAAGCAAGGAGATGATCCCCAAAGAGTTTCAGTATAAGAACGCAAGGCAAGGCATGAGAAGGGTCTCAATCATTAAAATTGCACACATATAATAGGCATGCATCGAAGCTTAAAGCTCAAACAAGTTCAGATGCTAGAAAAACACAGAGGCGCATAATTAATTCCAAAGGAAAACAAGAATACCAATAGAGGCGAACAATAGCATATTGATTCACAAAGGCCTAAATGGCATGAGCATACAAAGCATGCACACAAGAAAAAATGAAATTGCGAGAGTCTCAACACTTACCAGTTTGCATAACAAAAGAGCAAATAAGGTAGGAAACTAAATGCCACCAACAACTTGCTTATCGGTGGCAAAGAGAGAACGAGAGAAACCCTAAAATTCTCAGTGTGTTAGAGTTCCCAAGGGTCTTAGATGAACCCCAGGCAGTGTTCACACTGAGAGAGTTTAAGCAATCAAATTCCAGTGGCCTTCATTTACAGTCGGCCAAGAACAATAGATGCAGAATAGTATCGAGTGAGTGAGAGTGTGAGAGAATAGTTTTTTCGGTCATTAAAGTCTGTCCCAAGGGGAAATTAGGGAGGGTTTCATATAGTAGCAAAATTAAGTACCCAAGCAAGGAAAAAAGTTGATTAAACACAAATAAGGAAAGAATAACCTGCAAAATCGATTAGAATCAATTTAGGAGGAACCCGGCAAATCCTAGTTCAAAACGAAGAACAAAAAGTAGAAACACTCTCACTGAATCGGACCCATAGGGCCTGGTAGTGAGTGTATCAAGTCAAGAACATGGCAATAATACAGCACCGGAGTCGAACGAATGCCTGTTGGTGAGCTTCCAAAATAACTCGGTACCAAACGAGTAATGTCAAGAAAACGGGAAAGAAATGATGTGAGTACAGAAAAAGGAAAGGAAATATGGAAGATCTCCATATTCTCTTGGGTATAGGCTAGGATTTGGGGTTATGCGGCTAGGGTTTTGTGTGAGAGGAGAGGAGAGCATTTAGGGACAACTAGACAGAGTGAAATGTGAGGATTAGGGTTGGAGCGGGTAACTAAAAATGGGAGAATGGTTGTGGGGCGTTGATCATTTGAGATCAATGGCTAGGATTAGAAGAGAAGCGGGGCGGGTCATTTAAATGGGTACCGACTGGGTAAGATTAAAGGGTCGTGTGGTTTGGGCTGTGGAAATTGGGCCAGGGATTTGAGGGGTTTGGGCCACTAATGTGGTCCGAAAAACTGTTATCTGTTAAATACACGAACTTATTTAAATAAAATAGTTAATAAATAATAAAAATATTACTTACCCAGTAAAGTGATTGAAAAGAATAACTTAACATTATATAAAATATAAAATGGTATTCTAGCATGAATAATGTAATAATTATAATTATGCATAACATATAGGCTATTATTGCAAAATTATGTAAATAGCTTAAAATACCAATATAACTATATGAAATGAAGTGAAAATGTTATGAAACATATATGTGGATTCAAATAATCGATTTGGATTATTAAATCATCACAAAATAATTGAGGGGTAATTAATGCATATTCAAGTAATTTAAATGCAAGAAAATCCTTTTTAAAACTTTAAAAATTATGAAAGCTATAGAAAATACTTGTATAACTCTTGTAAATTAAGTAATGATGCAAAATGACACTTTGAAAGTACTTTTTGAAAAAATATGAGGGAAAATTGGTTATCAACAACTGCCTCACTTTACCCGAAAATGATGAAAGAGTTTTCGGGTAAAGAAAATGATGGTCAATTTTGTCCAAAGTGAGTGAGGAATTATGTGTTTTGAAAAAATGGGGGCTGAACCCTGGTTCTTGAGTTGCCTACATATCCCTGGTGTTACGGGAATCTGGCCGTGTGTAGTTCTGGATCTAACGACGAACGAAACCGATGGAGTTGTTATAAGAGTGGTCATATGTTTCAAAAAAGGATCTTTGGGTAGGATAGTGTCGTAGGTAACGGATAATTCCAGGTGGAGCTATGAATGCAAATTTGAATGTTACGGATGTATTAGGCAAATAATTGAACGGTTATAGAACAAAAGGTAATCAATTGCTGATCATTAGTTACGTTTGAGATAGTCAAAGGATGTGAACGTTGTGAACGGAAATTGGAGCAAGAATAGCTCCTCTTTGTAGAACGGTTACCTCTCAAGTTACCTAATACTTAAAACACGATGCATGCTAATATATACATGTTACTGCAAAAATTTAACCATGATGCAAATTCCATTCAGACCATGAGAGTTATCTTTGGACTAAGGATGGTGTCCTTAGACTATGATGTCCTGGGCCATGAAGTGTATGATAAAAGATTCGCTGGCTATGGAATTGTGTCCTCAGGCCATGAAGATGGTGCCTCCGGACTATGACGCCTTTGAATAATGATGTGCAATTTCGAGAGGTCCTCAGGCCGTGGAATGATATCTTCAGACTTAAGGATGGCACCTTCGGACTATGACGCCTTCAATAATATGGCGATGTTTTAGCCCATGAAATGCAAGCATGCGGTGATATCGATCATTTGATATGGTAAACAGGTAATGCTTAGTCATATTCGAGGACGAGATGAGATAAGGCTTAGTCTTGTATGAGATGAGGGCAGTGCTTAGTCTGATGCAAAGAGTGGAGACACTGCTTAGTCTCATGCAAGGAATGGCAGTGCTTAGCCTTATGCATTGGTGAGGCAGTGCTTAGCCTTATGCAGTATGGAGGCAATGCTTAGTATCATGCAAGGAATGGAGACAATTCTTAGTCTCATGCAAGTAATAAAGGCAGTGCTTAGTCTCTTGCAAAGAAAGGCAGTGGTTAGCCTTATGCGATAATGGAGGCAGTGCTTAGCCTCATGCAAGGAAAGGCAATGCTTAGCCTTATGCAATAGTGGAGGCAGTGCTTAGCCTCATGCATGGTGAGGGTAGTGTTTAGCCCTACTCAAGGAGTAGAGACAATGTTTAGTCTCATGCAAAGAAAGGCAGTGCTTAGTCTAATGCGATAGTGGAGGCAGTGCTTAGCCTCATGCAAAATGAGGGCAGTGTTTAGCCATATGCAATATTGGAGGCAGTGCTTAGCCTCATGCAAGGTGAGGGCAGTGTTTAGCCTTATGCAGGGAGTAGAGACAATGTTTAATCTCATGCAAAGAAAGGCAGTGCTTAGCCTTATGCAATGATGCGAGCGGTGTTCAGCCCTATGCAAGAGGAGCAATGGTTAAATGCCAGAGGGCAAAATAATTCTTAGCTTGACGCATTTGCGTTTGGTGACTTTTTTCGATGTGAAGATAGTGATCTTGTTGTATGCATATGTTTCTGGACGTTCCTATTATGTTCATTGTGCCTGCATTCAAAGAAAAATCGTGAGTTTTGCGGGGAAAGGTTGGTTTGTGCTCTTGATTCCTCGCTTTTCCTTTGCTCTTGTCTGGAGGTCCTGCTTGAGTCACCCCGGGTAATGTATGGCTGCTATAAAAATTAAATTTTCGAAAAACATCGTTTGATAATTCGTTTGTATTATATAAAAATATAGTTGTTTGAAATATTGGATAATATGTGAGAGCAAATAATATTGATGAACTGATGACTGTGACATGTTTTTTGAGACATTGCTGCCTCCTTAACTCGGAATATTAAGGATCCTCCTCAAAATGCTGCCCCAGTTTAAATGCATACTTCTGGCAATACATTCTTAGGTGGTTCCAAACATGAAGAGATCGGGCAAACTCGAGATCTTACCCCAGTTTATGACCATAAGGGGGTGAGGATTTTATTATGATGTGACCGAACGCACAGGGCTACCTACGTATTCCCTTTTAAACGGGAATCTGGTCAAGCGTAGTTCAGTTACATCAAATAGAAAGAGCAAACATAGCCTTAAACATAGTATCTCTTGATTGCGTCTGAATTGATAGGTTTTAGCCAAATCTCTCCATCCATTTCTGCAAGTATGAGTGCTCCTCCTGTTAATACACGGTGAACCATGTAAGGGCCTTGCCGGTTGGGTGAGAATTTCCCCTTTGCTTCATCCTGATGTAGGAAGATCCGTTGTAGTACAAATTTCTGCGGTGTGAATTGCCTTGACCTAACCCATTTGTTGAAAGACCTGGCCATTCTATTCTAGTAGAGTTGACCGTGACATACTACATTCATTCTTTTTTCATCAATGAGAGCAAGTTGTTCATACCGGATCCGTACCCATTCTGCATCACTAAGTTCGGCTTCCTGTATGATTCTTAAGAATGGGATTTCCACTTCAGCGAGAATAACGGTTTCAGTACCGTAAACCAATAGATAGGGAGTTGCCCCAGTTGATGTATGAACTGAGGTTCGATACCCGAGTAAAGAAAACGGTAGCTTCTCATGCCATTGCTTATAGTATTCCACCATTTTCCTTAATATCTTCATGATGTTCTTGTTGGCGGCCTCCACGGCTCCATTCATTTGCGGCCTGTATGTTGTAGAATTCCGATGCTTGATCTTTAATGTTTCACACATGGCTTTCATCAGGTCACTATTGAGATTAGCGGCATTGTCGGTGATGATTAACTCAAGTACTCCAAATCGACAGACAATGCGATCGTGGACAATAGCCATTAGAACAAAACTTTATCCGTTTGAAGCAGCAGGCTCAATTGCTCCAACGACATCCATGACCCAAGTAGAGAAAGGCCAGGGAGAACTCGTTGCATTGAGTTCGTTGGGCGACACTCGTGTCATATCAGCATGTATCTGGCATTGGTGACACTTTTGAACATATTTGATGCAGTTTGTCTCCATAGTCATCCAGAAATACCCTGCTCTTAATATCTTCTTGGCCAAAACAAAACCATTCATGTGAGGCCCGCAAGTTCCAACATGTGTTTCCTCGAGCAATCTAGATGCCTCCTTGGCCACGACACATCGCAGCAATCCCAGGTCAGGACTTCTTCTATACAGAATTCCTTCGCTTTGAAAGAAATGATTGGCTAGTCTTCGGAGCGTGCATTTCTGAGTGTGGGTAGCGTTCTCCGGATATTCTCCTTTTTCCAAGTATTCTTTGATGTCGTGGAACCATGGATTTTCGTCAAACTCTTCTTCAACACCAGCACAATAAGTTGGCAGCTTATGAATTCCTATTGTGATAGGATCGATGAAATTCTTGTCTGGATGTTGTATCATGGAAGACAAGGTGGCTAACGCATCTACAAACTGATTCTGAATCCTTGGAACATGTTCGAACTCTATCTTTGTGAACCTCTTGATCAACTCTTGTACACAATGCAAGTATGACAACATTTTGGTGTTCTTGGTAGCCCATTCTCCTAGAACCTAGTGCACCAATAGATCTGATTCTCAGATTACCAGCAACTCCTGAATGTTCATGTCAATGGCCAACCTGAGTCCCAAGATGCAGGCCTTATATTCCGCCATATTGTTGGTGCACGGGAACCTGAGTTTCTCGGATACTAGCGTTGGTCGGTTTCTTATACTAAGACAGCTCTGATACCTACTACTTTGAAGTTTGCTGCTCCATCGAAGAACATACTCCAACCATCGTATGCTTCGGTAATATACTACCCTACAAATGATGCCTCTTCGGCGAGAAAGTACATTTTCAATGGTTCATATTCACTATCTACGGGATTTTCTGCCAAGTGATCCGCCAATGCTTGCCCTTTGACGGCCTATTTGTGTTACATATACGATGTCAAACTCACTCAGCAATATCTGCCACTTTGCTAACTTACCCGTAGGCATGGGTTTCTGAAAGATGTATTTTAGCGGATCCATCCTTGATATGAGCTATGTAGTGTATTCACATAAATAATGTCTCAACTTTTGGGATATCCACGTCAAAGCACAATAGGTGCATTCCAACAAAGAGTAAAGGGCTTCATAAGGCGTGAACTTCTTGATTAGATAATATATCGCCTGCTCCTTCCTTCCAATTTTATCATGTTGTCCTAGAACATAACCAAAGGCCCTATCCAACACAGACGAATAAAGAGGCAGGGGTCTTCCAGGTTCTGGTGGGACCAACATGGGCAGTTTAGATAAATACTCCTTGATTTTGTTGAAGGCTTTCCGACATTCTTCAGTCCAGCTTGCTGCAGCATCTTTCCTCAGCATTTTGAAGATTAGCTCACATATCACCGTTGATTGTGCTATAAAACGGCTGATATAATTGAGGTGCCCTAGAAAAATCATCATATCTTTCTTATTCTTTGGCGTCGGCAAGTCTTGAATTATCCTAAAAGCCCTAGCCAGGGATTTGAACATGAGAATCTAGCAGTGCCATAGACAAGAGCAAAAGTACTGTCTTAACATGAAGGCTTTAACATGAGAACATAATGAGAATGTGACAACATAACAACTTGCTAGTGGGAATAGTTAGGCAGACATATCACTTAATTGAATCATGAGGCCTAACATACTGAGCATAGATCATAGCACAAAGACCCTAAAAAACTCATGGTAGGTAAAAGCATACATCAATTCTAGGCTAACCGGGAAAGCAAACACCAAGATTCATGTTAGTTGACTATACATAACAGAAGAAACAAAACATTGAAATCTACCCTAAAAGTCTTAGGCAGTGCTAAAGGATACAGGGTTAAAAGTCGAGGAGTACAATCACCAGAATAGTAGAAAAGCATGTTTATGTGGACATTAAGACAATATTGTAACATGGGATCCACATATTCATGGTCAGTTTGTAAAGAACAATTGATTAAACATAAACGACACAGCATAAAGGAATTCATTCAAGCAAGGAGATTATCCCCTAAGAGTTTCAGTATAAGAACCCAAGGAAAGGCGTGAGAAGGGTCTCAATCATTAAAGTTGTACACATATAATAGGCATGCATCGAAGCTTAAAGCTCAAACAAGTTCAGATGCTAGAAAAACATAGAGGCAAAGAATTAATTCCAAAGGAAAACAAGAATACCAACAGAGGTGAATAATAGCATATTGATTCACAAAGGCCTAAATGACATGAGCATACAAAGCATGAACACAAGAAAAAATGAAATTGCGAGAGTCTTAGTATTTACTAGTTTGTAGAACTAAAGAGCAAATAAGGTAGAAAACTAAATACCAGCAGTAGCTTGCTTATTAGTGGCAAAGAGAGAACAACAGAAACACTGAAATTCTCAGCGTGTCAGAGTTCCCAAGGGTCTCAGATGAACCCCGAGCAGTGCTCACACTGAGAGAGGTTAAGCAATCGAATTTCGGTGGCCTTGGCTTTCAACCGGCCAAGAACAATATATTCAGAATAATATCGAGTGAGTGAGAGTATGAGAGGAAATATGGATGAGTTTCCATATATAACTCAGCACCAAACTAGTAATGTCAAGAAAACGGGAAAGAAATGCTGTCAGTACAGAAAAGGGAAAGATCTCCTTATTCTCTTGGGTATAGGCTAGAATTTGGGGTGAGGCGGCTAGGATTTAGTGTGAGAGGAGAGGAAAGCATTTAGGGGCGGCTAGGAAAAGGGAAATGTGAGAATTAGGGTTGGGGCATGTAATTAAAAATGGGAGAATGGTTGTGGGCCGTTGATCATTTGAGATCAACGGATAGGATTAGGAGAGAAGCAGGGTGGGTCATTTAAATGGGTATCGACCAGGTTAACATTAAGAGGGTCGTTTGGGCTGGGGAAATTGGGCTAGGGATTTGAGGGGTTTGGGCCACTAATGTGGTCCGAAAATTGTATAATTTGGGCTATATTTTAAATACACAAAATTATTTAAATAAAATAATTAATAAATAATAAAAATAGTATTTATGTAATAAAATAATTGAAAATAATAACTTAACATTTTAAAAAAATATTAAATGCTATTTTAACATGAATAATGTAATAATTGTAATTATGCATAGCATATGGGCTGTTATTGCAAAATTATGCAAATAGCTTAAAAATACCAATATAACTATATGAAATGAAGTGAAAGTATTTTGAAACATATATGTGGATGCACATAATAGATTTGGATGATTAAATCATCCCAAAATAATTTAAGGGGTAATTAATGCATATTCAAGTAATTTAAATGCAAGAAAATTCAATTTTAAAACTTTAAAAATTATGAAAATTATAGAAAACACATGTATAACTCTTGTAAATTAAGTAATGATGCAAAATGATACTTTGAAAGTATATATACTTTTTGAAAAGATATGAGGGCAAAATTGGGTATCAACAATGTATATATCATCTCTTTCTCTCTCATTATGTATATTCATTATGCTTTCAATACTTTTTGCTTTGTAGCTTCTTTATGTTTATTTCCTTATTAGTGAGTGTTTGATTTAGTAGCTTCTTTTTATGTTTCAGTAGATAATAAGCCTTTGATTTTTTTAATGCCACGGTTCTTTACAAAGGTAGTTGTTGTGTGAACCGCGTAACTTGTCCCAACGATGGATGGCGTGACAGTATTCTTAAGGGAATGAGTCCGTTTTGTGTTTAGGTGATAATAGTTGTAGTAATGAATAAAAAGACCTTATTAAGTCAAACTCGGAGAGTCAAACATGCTTCATTTGGTACTAACACATTTAACTACATGCTTATGGTTAGAGACAAGGTTTTTTTAAAAAGGAAATAGCTCTAGTTAGTGATTTTGTGACTCTTGTGTTGACATTGGTACCATCGAGTGGCTAATTGGACCATAGTGATCTTCAATCTTGAATCTAGTCGTCGTGGGGCCTCAACTCTAACTTCTTTAACAATCTAGTTGCGTGAGGGGTGAGGTGCTTTGTTGCTAGCCCAAGTACCCGTGCTAAAGGTCTAGAACTTGCCCCGAATGTGTTTTAAGACGAAATCCTAAGTTTTACTTGGCTTGAGAAGTGATTCTAGGATTTCCTTGGCCCGTTTGAGTTTTTTATTGCCTACCAATGATGTCAGCCCTAGTCAACCCCTTGGAGCCATTAGCCTTTCTTATTTGAAAAGTATGTTACAAGCCTTTACCCGTTCAATCGTGACCCTCTCTTGGCACCCGAGCTTTCCTTAATGCTCATGTGAAACAAATGGCTAAAAGAATAAGTTTGGGGGAGAGAAGAGGAAGAAAAAGGTATCAAGGCACAAAAGAGAAAAGAAATGATGAGAAGAAAAGGCAAAGAAAAGAAAAGAACAAAACGAAAAATGCAAAAAAGTGAATAGGTGGAAGGGTTGAAGGGATTCAAAGAAAGGCAATGATCCCAAACATGGAGAAATATGAATGTAATGATCAAGAAAGAGTGATGCTAAGTCTCTCTAGTCCCCCAAGGAAAAGAAAGTGCCTCAAGAAATTGGCAAAGTGTGAGACAAGAAATGAAAGATGGAGTGCTTAAGGAAGGTGCAACCACTTACCCATATTGTACCAAACCCGAAACCAAAAGCCTTCATTACATCACGAAAGAAGTCCTACTTGATTTTGAGCCGAGTGAGCTTACATTAGTGGTTATCTACATGAGGGGCAAGCTTATGGTACTTGAAGTCGTACTTTGTGACATTCTCTTGAGAGAGATGAGTGAACCTTTCACAAATCTTTGAAATGAGTGCTAATTTCTTATGTGAGCTTGCCAAATGGAAAGTAGAGGAGGAAGAGTTTGGAGTCCACCATGACCTACAAGATAGAGCGAGAGTCCTTGATGAGTAAAGTCAACTCTTATTGCTCGAATGTCACATTAGAACTATATGTGCATAAATGTTTAACTTGTTACCTTGTCAATAATGCATGAGTGGTGTGGGTAATGGTTGGTCCCAACTGAGGTGTGAATGGCTCACCAGTGGCTAGTTGTAATTTCCTTCAACTTTTGAAGGTGGGAACTATTTTATTTGCTCGAGGACAAGCAAAGACTTAAGTTTGGGAGAGTTGATAAGGGGGGATTTTGACAGCTTAGTAGCACCTTTTAGCTTTTGTTTTAGTCTAAAAGCATTGAATTGTGTTCCCGAAACTAATGGAACTGTGCAAAATTGCAGGAATGTTGGAAATAGATCTCCCGATATGAAATCCGACTCAAAAAGGAGTAGTCCGAGGCACATGGCAATGTAAGGCGCAAGAGCATAACTGTGCGCTCCGCAGAAGAAAGTGCGAACTGCAGATTTCCATCTGCGACCGCAAACAAAGAAGGTAAATCTATCAAACATTTGCATGAATTGTGGACCACACATGAATTGTGCTGCCGCAAAGATGAGCTCATAGTCCAAGATCAGAAAGTGTGCAAAAAGACGAAGTCTAGAGCCTCTGTGAATTGCGGACCGCACAAGAATTGTGCGTCCGGAGAAGAATGCCTTGCGGCCGCAGTCCAAATTTTGTGGACCACAGAAGAGTTGCCTTGTGGCTGTAGTTCACAAATGTGTAGTCGCAGACCTCCAATTCCTGATAGATGAAAAAATCTGCGAACCGCGCTTGGAATTGTGCGGCCGCAGAACCTCTCGAGGGGCATTTTTGTCCGAGATTTCCATCTTTGTATAAATCGATGAGTTTCACGAAATTAGGTCACGTTTTGAATATATGAAGTACTATAGCCGTTTCTCTTTGCTGTTTTAGGAACCTTTAGCTTATTTTGGTGATTTAACATTAGATTTCTCTATTTTAATCTTCGAATATAAGTTTTATTATCTTTTCTTCTTTGTTTTCTTCAACACCCACTATGAGTAGCTAGATTTTTACTAGGTTTGTGACCCAACACTAGAGTGTAAACCTTATGGGTGATTAATTTTATGCTTGTTTATGATTGGGTGTTTATTATTTAGCTTAGTTCATGCTTCAATTGTAGAATTGATGGTTGCAAATATTGATTCATGCCTATTTGACTTAGCCTCTTCTTGAGAAAGAAGGACCTAGTCTAGGTTAACTTAGCTAACAAGGAATTGGGTCAATTAAGAGATTGATTAACCTAGTTAAAGGGTTCAACCTAGAAATAGTAACAAACCGACTTGAGCTCTTATCAACTGTTTTTGTTGATACTCATTTGGTCTTGAGAAAGTCAAATTGGGCAAAACCACTGTTTGACCGAGAGGTATTGAGTGGGTAACGTAGTGTTGTTAGCTATAATACACTCCTATCAACAAAATGAGCATAAAAGTCTTTATCCCATTAGGCAAACACATAGGTTATGGTCACAGCCCTAGGCTCTTTATCTATTTGGAAAAACCTATAAATAATTATCTCTTGTCTTATATCATTAATTTGCATTCCTTAGAGTAATATTATATATAGAAACAAAAACCTCAATGTGGATGTGCAATTTAGATACTTCGCTTGCTCATTCTGAATATATGCTCATATCTCCCGTCTTAGTTCCCTGCGGATTCGACCTCGACTCTTTGTTCGATTTTATTATTCCAAATGACCGTGTCATACCCCTTTAGAGGTGTGCATTTGGACGTGATCACTTACCAAACCAATTGTCTTTTACAGGGCCCTTCTCTGAAGTGGCCACTAGTAATTGATAGGGCTGCTGGGAGATTATACTATCTACATACAGATGCTGAACTATTTCCATATTTATTTACTGCTTTTATGGTTCAATCTACTTCAATTCCTTGTAATAAATCAAGTTAATTTACTCCTTGCTTCAATCAACCTTCTGTTGCTATTGATTCTGCTTGTAATCAGACATCCATCATTAATAAAATGGACTTGTTTTGGCATCAAAGGTTAGGTCATATGTCTTTTCATTAAATGAAGTCTATTTCTTATTTGTGTGATAAAGTTTCTTCTAAACAATCTTTTCTTTGCCCACTTTTCCCATTGGCTAGACAACAAACGTTACCCTTTCATGATAGTTCTATACATTCAGCTGCCCCTTCTCAACTAGTTCACATTGAGATTTGGGGACCCTATAACACTAAGACCTAAATGGTTTCAGGTAATTCCTCACTCTAGTTGATGATTATACTAGAGTAACCTGGACACATCTTCTCTTGTAAGAGTAATGCCCTCTCTGTCCTTAAAGCTTTTACATCAATGATCAAGGTTCATTTCTAACCCGCTGTTCATACCTATAAGTCAGATAATGCTTTTGAATTGGGTAGTAGTGCTTAAGCAATGGCTTTCTTTAGAGATGAGGTTATTCTTCACCAAACCACCATTCCTCACACTCCACAACATAATGGTGTTATGGAGAGAAAACACAAACACCTTTTGGAAGTTTCTAGGGCCCTTCTGTTTCAATCTAAGATTCCTCTTAAATTTAGGGTGAATGTGTCCTCACTGCCACTTACCTTATTAACAGAATGCCTTCACCTCTCTTACTCAACCTCTCTCCTTATGAAAAATTACATGGAAATCCACCAATCTATGAACACTTAAAATCTTTTGGTTCTTTTTGCTTTGCCACATCTCCTAAGGTTGGTAGGGACAAATTCCAGTCAAGAGTCATCTCTTGTTTGTTTCTGGGTTACCCCTGTGGCAAGAAGGGCTAAAAATTGTTGAATCTTTCTAATTTTTCTGTTTTCTTATCGAGAGATGTAGTGCTTCATGAGCATGTTTTTCCTTACAACTCTTCTCCTTGTTCTTCTTCCTTTCCCCCCTTTGTGAAACCATTTGTGGAATCCTCATCTCGTGCTTTCACTACTCCTCCAGTTGCTAAAAATATTCCTCTACCTATTCCCAGTCTTCATGTGTCCCCTTTAGTATTTTCTCCTTCTCTTCTTAGTCCTGTCCCATCCAATCTGTCTTTTCCTAGCCCTAATTCTCCTACTTCCTGTTCTAACATTCCTTCTCCTTCCCCTACTTCTCGTATCCTCAGGAAGTCCCTTAGAACAGGTGCCAAACCTACCTACCTAAGTGACTATGTTTGCAACTCTGCCCTACTTCCTGCTCCTCTTCCTAATCCTTCCATAGTTTCTCCAAGTGATTTTCATATGCATGAGCCCAAGTTCTACCAGCAGGCAACATCAAACCCTGCTTGGTAGGAGGCTATTCTACAAGAATTTAGGACTTTTGAAACAAACCAGACCTGGAATATTGTTCCTTTACCACCTAACAAGAAGTTATTCCTTGTAAGTGGGTCTATAATATCAAACAAAGGGCTGATGGTTCTGTTGAAAGATGTAAACAGTTTTGTGCAGATCCAGGTACTTCAGCTCAGGCTAGGCTTCAGTGATTTGACCATACATTTTGGAGACTTCATGGTATACCTGCTTGGCGTGCATAGGCCTAAGAGTCACCTTCTATCCTTACTTTTACTACTGTTTACTCTTTATTTAGACAGTGTTGTCAATTATAAGTTTTTCATCATCAAAATGGGGGAAATTGATAAGTAATGTGCCTTTGTGTTTTGATGCTTTAACAAACTTCATATGAGAACCAAATAGGGAACCTGATACAAAGCCTCTCTATGCTCAGAACAACAAGTCAAATGTCTGGTACAAGTTCCAATGAAATCAGCTAAGGAACGGCAGAGGTAACAGATAGAGATCAATTCCTCTAGTGATAGTACAAGTCAAATCTTACAGCTGTTAAAGTTGTTACACTGTACATGAAACAGTACAGCAACACCGTTGAAGCATGCAGTGTACTGGTCACTCCCTTGCACCATCTTGATGACCTCACTCTTGTATTATTAACATGAGGCAAGGGATTTCAACTAACACTTGTAAAACCTAAAGTTGATTTTCTCTCTCAAGTACTAGCCACCACCTCGCTAAAGAACAAAGTTGCTGCAACCTCAAGGACTAGATCCAAGGATTGAAGATATCTTAAGTCATTAGGTTTATTGAGTCTTTGTTATTTGTTTTTCATTTGTAATCCTACACTACATTCAAGAAGTGTCTTTGTAGGACAGATTTAAACTACTGTTTGGTTTAGTTTCTTGACTAGAGTTAGTCAACATTTGATACTTTGTAATAGAGTTGGTATAAAGAGGCTTGCAATTTAGTTATTGCAAGTAGGTGAGGGATTAAGAGTTTAATTCCTAGGTTACAATAGGTTGTAATCTAAAGTTCCTCAGTTAGTGAAGCTAAAATCCTATGAGTGTAGGTCAGGGTTTTTAATCCCGTGAGAAAGGAGTTTTCCACGTAAAATATTCTTGTGTTATTTACTTACCGTTGTGTGTGTGTGTTCTGTGGGAACTGATAGAGAACCAGGTTCTCTATATAGTTTGGTGAACTCTTAGTTTACATCAATTTGTATCAGAGCGAGTTCTTTCTATAAGGCTAAAATCTAGAAAGGATCTACGGGGCTGCTCCGCTAAATTTTGAAGAAGATCAATCAACCTACAGACCACTAAGATTTCAAAAAATGGTTCATAGAATGGAGGCATTCCCAAGAATGGCAGCTCTAGAAAAAACACAAAAGGATACGATTGCTGTCAAAAATGCAAAAAGCCAGAATATTTCATCAAAGATTGTCATCTTCACAAGAAGGACCATTACAAACACAATGCTGACAAGATTGTTAAGAGGAACCCGGTCCCCGACAGGATGTCGCTGGTAATATTATGAAGCAAGCTCTGACTGCCTGGGGAGATCCCTTTAGTGAATTTGAGTGTAATGATGAACAAGGAGACACCTCCATGATGGCCGTTGAAAGCAAAGCTACAGAATATGATTTCGTATTTGCACTGATGGAAAAATTTGATGAGGGTGAAGAAGATGATGACGATGAGGTAAACTTTATGGACGTTCCAAGAAATTTGAAGTTTTATTCTAAAAAGAAGCTGGTATCTTTAGCTAATGTTTTAATTGATGCTTACCACAATCTCATTAGTGATAAAAATATTTTAATTGAGGGAATCAGAGAGCTAGAACAAGAGAGAGATGATCAGGTGGTTGTAGTTGTAGATTTGAAGGAAACAATGGAAGAAACAAAGAAAGAAAATATCCTCTTAAAAGATTCAATGGAAAAATGCATGAACTCCTCTAAAGGAAAGGAAGTGGCAAGTGAGGCACACCTTAAGCTTGAAAATAAACTCAAAAATATAAAATTGAGTCTTGTTGCGAACTTGAAAATAATAGACAACATTAAGAAGATTTAAGCAGGGTTAAAATGATCTAGATAAATCTCTGAAGTGGACATGGTCCTCTGATACAATCACTTGTACGAATAAAAGTAATGGGGAGAATATGCAAGTATGTTACCGTGTCTGATAAATGGCTTTGCACTCATTGTGGTTAGACTGGTCATTACAAAGATTCATGTAAAGCAAAGTTTCAATCCTAACAGAAATACAAAGTGTGTTGAAAAAGTATTTACTGCTAAGGAACCTAATTCTCTTTAAAAGAAATGTGTGGTGCATGCATGGACAAACAGTCGTCTAATTTGCCCATTCTCTCATTACAAGGGACCCAAACTTGTTTGGGTTCCTAATTCTAATCTCTTATTTCTCTTGTGTAGGCAGTAGTAAAAGGAAGTAGTCAAAAATGGTACATGGATATTGGCTGCTCTAAATATATGACTGGAAGAATAGATTATTCCCTTTAACTCAAAGCCCTGCAAGGTGGGAGTGTATCATTTGGAAATAGCAAAAATGGGATACATTTTGGGTATTGGAAAGATTGGAAAAGCACTCTATCACTCATTGAGAATGTGTATTATGTGAATGGCTTGAAATATAGCCTACTGAGTAGCTCTCAAATCTACGACAAAGGAAACAAAGTGGAGTTCATGTCAAAGTCTTGCACTGTCACCAATCTTATAACTGGTGAAGTGGTTTTGATTGCAAAAAGGTTCAAAAACATTTATGTTTCAGATTTTGAATCTTTGAATTGTGGTGACCTTACATGTCTAAGTGCCATTGATAATGATGCTGAACTATGGCACATAAAATTGGGACATGCAAGCTTCACTCTGTCGAACAAGCTGATAAAGAAGGACCTTGTTCGTGGGTTGCCGAAATCAAAGTTTAAAGATCACAAGGTGTGTGATGCATATGTAAAAGGGTAGCAAGTCAGGTCCCCATTCAAGCCAAAGAATGAAGTAAGCACCTCAAGGCCAATGGATCTTCTTTATATAGATCTGTGTGGACCTATGAGGATGCCCAAGCAGAGGAGGAAAGAAGTACATCTTCGTTATTATTGATGACTATTGAAGAATCACATGATAATGATGATTAAGATGGAGATTATTCAAAGGTCCCTGGAGAGGTTATTGATATGGCAAACGGGAAGGCAAATCTAGTGACTCAAGTCGACAAATCCAGTGAAGAAAATGCAGCAGAACTTCCAGCTGATTTGGAGGAACCTGGTTCCTCCATCACAACAACTGAAGCTGACAATAGAGTTGCTGATGTTGTATCAAGCACTCCCGATGTAGATCAAAGAAGTGATTTTCTACTTCCATTGATGCCAATGATGGGTCTCACATGGCGGAACCTAGTCCCTTACATCCTAAAACTCATGCGTCTAATTAGAAGCACAAACACTCACATCCTCTCCAAAACGTAATCACTCTTTTGAACTCAGAGATTCAGACTAGATCCAAGGCAAGAAACATGTTTGCTTTCTCAACTTTCTTGTCTCAAATCGAGCCAAAAATATCAAGAAAGCATTGAAAGATACTGACAAGATTGCTGCCATGCAAAAGGAGCTCCATCAATTTGAGAGGAACAACATGTGGCACCTGGTTCCTCGACCCTCAGATAGAACTGTTATTGGGACTAGGTGGGTATTCATAAACAAGCTTGATGAATTTGGCAATACAACAAGAAATAAATCTAGGATGGTGGTCCAAGGCTATAATCAAGAAGAAAGAATTGATTATGATGAAATATTTTCTCTAGTTGTAAGAATGGAAGCCATAAGAATTCTCATTTCTTTTGCATCTCATATGTAATTCAAACTGTTTCAAATGGATGTTAAGAGTGCATTTATGAATGGGTACCTGAAGGAGGAAGTTTTTTCAAACAACCACCTGGTTTTGAATGCCATGAACATCCTGAACATGTCTTCAAGCTTGGCAAGGCTCTATTTGGATTGAAGCAGGCCCTTCATCCATGATATGAAAGGCTGTCCAAGTTCCTCCTGGAAATGGTTTTACTAGAGGGAAAATTGACAACACTCTTTTTTTGAAGAAAAGAGGGAGGAACTTGCTGATTGTGTAGGTCTATGTTGATGACATCATTTTTGGTGCAACAGATGATTCCCTGTGTGAGGAGTATGCAAAGCTTATGGGTAGTGAGTTTGAGATGAGTATGATGGGGGAACTTAAGTTCTTCCTAGGGCTAAAAGTAAAGCAAACCTCTAAGGGAACGATGATAAATCAGTAGAAATATATTAAGGAGCTTTTGAAAGGGTTTGAGATGGAAAGCTAAAAGACCATAGATACTCGCATTGCTACTGCCACTCGTCTAGGTATGGACAAACCTGGTTCCCCTGTAAATGAAACTATGTATTAGGGCATCATTGGATCTATCTTGTACCTAACAACCATCATACTGACATTGTGTTTAATGTTGGGTTGTGTTCTAGATTCCAATCACGTTCTAAATAATTTCATTTGAAAGCTACCAAAAGAATTAGGAGGTATCTCAAAGGAATGCAAGACCTAGTCTTCTATTATCCCTTAGGAGATAATTTTGACTTGATTGGGTATGTTGATGTTGATTATGATGGTTATCTGGTGGATAGAAAGTGTACATTTGGCATGGCACACATTTTGGGATCTTGCTTGATTTCATAGGGTACAAAGAAATAAAATTATGTGCCCCTTGCTATTGCAGAAGTTGAATATGCAGCAACTGTCTCCTGTTGTGCCCAACTACTGTGGATAAAGCATGCTTGGAAGACTTTGGTGTATTGTTTGATTGTGTGCAACTTCTGTGTGACAACACAAGTGCTCTTAATATGGAAAAGAACCCGGTTCAGCACAAGAGGATAAAGCACATTGACCTGAGGGACAAAGTTGGAAAAAGGACTCATCTGTATGAAGTTATACAAAACAGAGGGCCAGGTAGAAGATATCTTCACAAAGCACTTAGTAGAGAGCATTTGAAAGAAATCGTTTGGAGTTAGGCTTGATTAAACTAAACTGAGAACACGGTCCCTCGATGATTGGCTATGAAAAGATAGAAAAGTGAATTGCTAAAAAGTGTTTTCTGCAACTTCTAACTCAATTCTATACCATTACAGGTAAACACGTATGGCAACTACAGGACGAATAAGTGGCTAATGAAATTGCAAATTTTTGGAGCTCCTCTTACACTCATATGCATTTTCAACTGCTAGTGCGCCACGCCACTAATTGTCCCTGCTTCTTCTCGTACCTCTTGTGAGCATGAGATTTTTGCCCTATATGAATTACTCCCATAATTTCAAACAAAATGACTTCTTTTCATTTTTTTTTTATTATTTTTAATTTTGTTGATTTTGTGAAAATTTCTGGTATTTGTTCGCATTTTGTCTATGCATTTCAATTCATAAAAAAAACAAAAATATCTTGCATTTTTTGCATTTAGGATTTAACTTTGCATTTTAGGATTAATTGGAAAATCAATTGTTTAATAAAAAGAAAAATCACAAAAATAGTTAACTGACACTTTTGGTTTTAATTTTTGATTTTTGAGTAGTTTTCTTTCAGTTAGTGTTCCTTTATTAATTATGACAATTACTATTTGGGTTTAATCAGTGTATTTAGGTCAATTAGGGTCTAGGAATTAATTTAGATTTTTTCTAATTTTGAAAACAACAAAAAAGAATTTGTGAAAAGAAATGAAAAGAAAAGAGATTTTTGGGCCAGTCATTAATTCTCTCACCCAGGCCCAATTTAGTCCCCCCCACCTGACCCGCCAATACCAGGCCCAAAGCCCTCAGCCTCAGGAGCTTAGAAACGATGTCGTTTCCAGTTAATGGAGTCAAAACAATCTGAACCATTGATCTCCACCTAATCCAATGGCCAAGAAAGCCTCCCCACTTTCACATAATAATGTCCGAAATCAGAGACTCCTTATTTCCCCCAAATATACCCGTTACTCCATCTCTCTTACATCTGAAGCCCTATTCAGCCATGGTCGCCGGCGAGAAGCTTCAACCACCACCAGAAATTGGCCATGCCATCACCACCCCTTCTTGCATCCTATTCCTTCACCATTTTTCCCAAAATCCTCTCCAAATCAGATTGATTTTCAAATCTGAGATTGAAAGAGAAGAAAGTCTCTCAAGTCTTTGAGTCAGATGAACGGTTAGGCTTGAAACAAGTATTGCCCGTTTTTTCTCAAGGGTAACATATGGTTAACACTAGTTTTGTGTCAAATCGAAGTCGTTTGAAGTTTATCAAGCCTCGTGGCCGTAGAGGTATCTGTTCTTTGCACTGGCTTCTTTGTCTCCGTCTATTTTTGCGTCGTCTCCCTCGTCAATTCCATTATTTAAGCTTCTTCTGTGTTTCCTCTATTTCTAATGTTTTTATTTATTTTTCGTCTTCATCTGGTTGCTGTTCTAATCTGCATGAAATGATTTTGGTTTAATGTGTTTAGTCGTGTTAATTGGTTAGAACTGACTCAGTTTATGTCGTCAAATTGATTAGGCTATTTAGGAGCCATTGTTTATTTGTTAAAGGGGGGATTTGGGTTAGAATTTTTGGAGTCTCAGAATAGGATAAGGTCTTTGGGCTTTTAATTTGCTATAACCCGTCCCAGCAACAACTTTAGAGCTCTGTTCGTTGGGTGTGGCCTGACCCATAGTTGGATTGGGATGGGAGGGTAAATAACAGTAGTTACGAGGGTAATTTGGGTAGACTGGATAGGAGGAAATCTTTTTGTAACTGATCTGGAAACTTCTAGCAGGGATCTGTTAGTAAATTTCAGGATATAACTTGGGAAACAAGTCACAAAATGAGGGACTCAAATGCAAAATTAAAACTTGAGGGTTACCCTACTTTGCTTGCCTATAAAGGCATTCTAACCTTGCCTTTCAAGGGGGAGAGAGCCTTGAACATTCTGAAAATTGGAGAGAGATTAGAGAGCTGGAAAAAAAAAATCAAAAGAGGCTGAGCATTATGAAAATCTGAAAAGAATTAAGAAATCCGAAATCAAAAATGGCTGTAAATTCTGCAGAAAACACTGTTCCATTGACCCTTGTTTAGCTTGGTAGTTTTAAATCCTTCATCTCTTGATTCAAGTCTGGTTTTGAACATTAAAATGGTGTGAAGTCTAGTCACTGAGGTTGGATCTAAATTTGCTGGGCTAGCTGTTTATTTGAAGTTGTTTTCTGGGCTGTGTTACTCCATTTTTGAGTTTCCAAAATCAGCCTGCTGTCTACTCTTTGGTTGCTGGGGGTTGAGTTCATTTTGGTTGGCTGTTTGTTGTTGGTTTTTGCTCGAACCTGTGTTTGCTGTGCTACTAGCTACTAAATATTGACCCTGCTTGGATTTGGCTCTATCTCATTTCAGGTACACACCGTAAAGCTACTGATTGTGAATGTTGGATTTGAAAGATAAAATGAGAAAGAAAGATTTGAAAGCCTCATTTCTGTTATTCCATCCTGTTTCACTTTGTTTTTTTATTTTTTCTTATGGAACATGCTATATTGTTTAGTCAATCATTGTGTTAAGTAGATAACTTCATTTGTAATCGAATTGGGACTGTTGTAAGACTGAATATACAGTTTGGGTATACATGTAGGTGGAAGTAGTCTGATAATTGTAACTGGTTGCTAGCTAAATTAGTTGCTAAGTCATTCTCTAATTTGGTAAAGTTCAACTTGCTCATAGGTTCACTCATTAGTTTTGGCTGAATGTGTTCTTGAACCTCTGATGATTACAATTGTGATTTAAGGAAAACGAGCTGTGGTATTGAGATAATAAGTTTAGTTTCATTTAAATCGATTAGGAGCAGGTGTAATTGGAACTTATGTGTTTATAATGTTCAATCAATAGTTTCAAATTTGAAGAACAAATGTTCAATTCCATTTATATGTAGTTGCTGACTGAAACGTAAGTAATGCTTTGGGCCATAGAGTTGAATAAAATTTGGCCTCTGTGTTACTGTGAGGGTTCGATCCATTAACCCCTTTGCTAGTTGAAGTTGCGTTTGCCTTAATTTGGGTTCTCTCATATACTTTAGTTTGGACTAATGGTCGTAATTCAGAAGAGCACTACAGTCCATTGGGCCTCTCAGTAGGCCCAAATTTAACTTTAATTCTTCCCCTCGAAAGTGTATTTTGTTGATTTACGCCATAATATAGTCTTGGCTCTTTAATGTTTAGATAAGTGAGTTTCTTCTTCAATCAAATGAGTTGAGCCATATTAGTGACACAAGTAGTTTATGGTCCTCCGAGCTTTTAGTTTAAATATCCTTTAAATAGAATTGAGGCGCGCCATGCCAAATAAAATCACAAACCGCGTGGCCCTCTTTAAATGTTTATATTAAAATACTTAGAATTTGGGACGTGCCCATTTAGCAAATTTTCATGTCCTCGCGCAAAGTTAATAACGCGTTAGTCGCTTTAGGCACGTTAGTTAATAATATTACTTTCTTAAACTCGGGTGCGCATTTATGTGACCCAAATCTAAATCCTAACGAAGTTAAAATATGTCAAAAATCACGGGTGCATTTATGTGACGTGGTTCGAGACGTGTTTTAACGACGTTGCAATCTTCTTTAAAAAATATGAATAAAAGCGGTTAAAAAGTTAAAATTTGCACATAGGTTCATAATTGTATAAAATCAGATAATTAAGCTAGATATGACAGTTGAGCGACCGTGCTAGAACCACGGAACCTGGGAATGCCTAACACCTTCTCCCAGGTTAACAGAATTCCTTACTCGGATTTCTTGTTCGCGGACTGTCAAACAGAGTCATTCTTTTCCTTGATTCGGCATTTTAAACCGGTGACTTGGGACACAATAAATCTCCCAAGTGGCAACTCTGAATCTTAATAAACGAATCCCGTTTCGATTGTCCTTTAATTGGAAAAACTCCTTTATACCCTTCACGGGGTGTAGGAAAAAGGAGGTGTGACACCTCTTAAGCCAATCTGACTACCCATCCCTTTTTTTCTCATACCTTATTGTAATCGGTCCCTCTTTGCTCTCTAAATACCCCAAACCCTCTTTATTTGTTTTCCCTTTCTCAAAATTAACCATGTTTTCACCATAATCTGAGTTACCCAAAGCCACTAAAGACATCCGTGTTGTGTCTCCGTCTCACGAAGCACATGCATTTGGATCAGAATGTTGGTTCCTGATCTGGTAGATGGTGTGTTGTGTCTGGTGTACTAAAACTCATTGTGCTCAGGGGTTTGATCTGAATATTAACATGAGGTAATGCTCCATCCTCTTTTATGGATACTGCATTGTTAGGCATTATTATGGGTAAGATAGGTGAAAATTCTTTGACAGATGTTGCTATGGAATGTCTAGTTGAGGATTCTTTATCTGGTGATGTGGGTACTGGGACTCAGGGGGGAAGAACGGGGAAATAGGGACCAGGTGTCTCAAAGCGATCAAGCACCGATTAGTACTACAAGGGAGCCTATAGAGGGACCTTGTCCCTTTGCCCAAGAGGAGTTCTCAGCTCCTACCTGGGATGAAACTTCAAGCTCTACTAGACAGCCCCTGGATAGTACTGACCCTACCTCTTCTCCTCACCTTAATACAGTCCCTTTGGAGGTTGTGTACCTTGAGATAAAGTCGGTGTCTACATGAGAATTTGATGGTAGTAAGGATGACCTATCTGCAAAGGTTGCTGGGGTTGGTGGTGACGAAGGAGATGAAAAGGAAAAGTCTCTTGAAAAGAAGAATTCTATTGAAAATTAGAAAAATGTTGAGAAGAAAAGGCCACTCAGAAAGAGGCTAAGTAGCTGTGAGGAACCTAGTTCCTCAAAGAGGGCCAAAGTTGATGTGTCTGAGATTGAAAGAAAAGCAAAATTGAAAAGAAGAAAGTTCTGTGGGGCAGAGTTTTTGACACTGACATTCTTGATAAGTCTGGAATGAGGTAGTTGGTTGAAATCTGTGACTTCCAAAAGTGAACTCATCTCTTTACTGTTCAGAGTCCAAAGGTCTATGAGGAGGAAGTTCGCAGTTTCTATGCTGATTTGTTCATAGTGGAAGGTGACACCATCTATTTTAAGATCAATGGGGTAGAATTTGTGATTGATGGGGTTGTGCTCGAGGATATTCTTGGGGTGTCTGCTGAAGGGCTCTTAACTGTGGAGGGAACCTGCTCCGCAGGTTTTAGTAAGCTTATTCTGAAGTCTCAAGCTGTTTAACAAGGGGAACGAGAGCACAAGAAGACATTGCTTCTAGAATACAAACTCTTGTTCGAGTTGGTGAATAAGGTCTTGCTACCAAGATCTGGAAGGCGATCCATTGCCTCTATAGCGGACCTGGTTCTTTTGGAGGCACTGGATGGCTACACTCCCATTAATTTGCTGGGATTTTGGTTTAACACATGAAGAAAGTGGCAGACTTCAAGGATATAAATCATGGGTTGCCATATGGGTTCCTGATCACAAAAGTCTTTGAATGTTTTGAGGTCTCCTTGGGGAGGGCAGTTGTGGGAACTCGTAAACAAATGTTCTCAATGAACACATTGGAGGAATGTGAGTATGTTGATAAAAAGGGGGAATAGGCAGTACTTCTACAATATCTCAACTTATTGATGCCCAAAATGTTGCAAATGAGGAAATTAGGCGGTTGAAGGCGAAGAATGTTATTCTTGAGTCTAAGCTCAATCTGGTTAGCAAGGAACCTTGTTCCAGCAATGCTCAGGGAGAAGAGGTTTCCCGTATAAAAGATGAAAATATGGAGTTGAGGAACCAAGTGGAGAACCTAAAAGAGCAACTAATCAACCATCAAAGAGCTATTAATGTCACGACCCAAAATCCATTATAGATCGTGATGGCGCCTAACGCTGCCATCAGGCAAGCCAACGTTTATTAATCAACTTAGTTACTCATTTTATTACTTTTGAAATCATAATTTCCATTAATTAAATAGTATGAAATAGAATTTACAGGGTGAAAAGATAATAATTACGTGAACCACCATACTAAACATCCAGTAGGAACCCCCAAAACCCGGTGTCACAAGTACATGAGCATTAACTAGGAAATATAATAAAATACAACATCTGTCTGGAATACAAGTTAGACAAGAGAATATAAATAATGTTGATGGAGACACTGTATGTTGCGGATCGTAGTATAAAATGTAGCTCATCGTGAAATCCCTGCAATAGCCGCGCCTCTGTAGTGAGAGGACCACCAGAGACACTATACTTACCTGCACAATAAGTACAGCAAGTGCGGTATGAGTACGTAAATCAACGCGTACCCATAAGTATCTAGCCTAACCCCAGAGAAGTAGTGACGAGGGGTCGACATCGACACTTACTAGTGGTCCAATGAGACAGATGTAATAAGAAGTAAACAGATACAGGGTAGAGTAAATAGACGAAATAAACAAGTATAAATACGTAGTACAATCCTCCTCTCAACAATAAACTCAAACTCTAGATTAGCAGTTACCTCCTAAATCAGAGTATATATATAATGGACCTTACCAGATAGATCATCATGATTCAAATCAGAAAAATTTCCCAAATACACTAGCTTGTTGAAAATTTTTACGCACGATTACATTGAAGTATTTAATAGAAATGCCGAGGCGTACAACCCGATCCCATCATAATCTGTGTGCACTACCGAGGGTCAAACGGCACGAACCATAGATGCATCTATTATATTGCCGAGGCGAACGACCCGCTCCCATGAGAGTGTGGTACATAATCCCGCTGAGGCAAACGGCTCGATCCCATTAGAATAAGAAGCTTCAATGGGTCCTTGACCCCACTCACGAATAAATGTGTGAGTTATGAATTTTTAAGGAAAATCTTTCCATGAAATCGCATAACGCGGGAGAAGTCCGTGAGAAAAACACAACTATTCCGCGGCTATTCATGATGTTCATTAAATCTCTACAATAACATGTTTATTCCTTTACACAAGTCTAGTCTCAAGTCGTAATACGAAATGAAGGAATTAAATGAGCAAGGATAACTCCAATAGTACAACTATAGCACGGCGTGAACCTAAGCCTACCCGAACATAACATGAATTTAGTTACGTACGGACTCTCGTAACCTAGTGCGTACATATCCCCCGCAACAAGTAGCACATATCAAATACATGACCTAAGGGTAGTTTCCCCCTCACAGAGTTAGACAGGAGACATACCTCGCTCTGAAGTTCCAAAATCGGCTCCAAT
The DNA here is from genome assembly GCF_001879085.1 of Nicotiana attenuata. Taxonomy (NCBI): domain Eukaryota; kingdom Viridiplantae; phylum Streptophyta; class Magnoliopsida; order Solanales; family Solanaceae; genus Nicotiana; species Nicotiana attenuata. The sequence goes on from NW_017672948.1 coordinate 78,841, forward strand.
ACCTCTTTATTTCCTCAACTCCAAGCCAAACGCTCCGAAACTAATCAAATAACGTGCAAATCAATCAAAATATACTCTAATGCTTACAATTTAACAATTCACAACTCCGCTCGAAAAGTCAATAAAGTCAACCTCGGGCCCACGTGCCTGGATTTCAAAAAAAAATTGAAGATAAACTTTACCCATAACATTATAAACTCAAATATATGATTATTCCGAAGCTCATGTCCAATTTCATGGTCAAAATCCAACAATACCAATTTCTAGGTTTTTCTTCAAAATCCCAAAATTTCTACTAATTTCCATGTTTAAATCCATATATAAACCGTGTATTTAACTCACCATGTGCGGGAATTATTTACCTTGATATAGATGATTAAAACCTCCACTTGAAGCTCTCCAAAAATCGCCCAAACCAAGAGAGAATGAAAGAAAATGGGCCAAGTCCCGTACTTGACTGCTTCTTCGTTTCCGCAGGTGCAGCCAAAAATTCCACTTCTGCGAAAATGCCCCAGCTGCCTAAATCCGCTTCTGCGTTCCAGTGGTCGCATCTACGATCACGCAGGTGCGGGAATTTCTTCGCACTTGCGACCTCATCCCAGTCCACCTTCCAGTCGTTTCTGCAAGCTTCCTCTCGCTTCTACGAGATCGCTTCTGTATCCAAGCTTCCACAGAAGCGATCGCACCAGCAACAGAAATTTTCCAGCTTTTCCTTAAGTCCAAAAATTGATCCGATAATCATCCGGAATCCACACGAGGCCTTCGGGACCTTAATCAAATATACCAACACATCCCAAAATGCAATACGAACTTAGTCAAACCCTCAAACCACATCAAACAACATTAAAATCATGAATCACGCCTCAAATCAAACTTATAAATTTCAAAATTTCCAAATTCTATATATTGTGCCAAAACGTACCAAATCAATTCGTAATGAATTCAAATTTCGTACACGAGTCATAATTAGCATAAGAAGCTATTCCAAGGCTCGGTACCCCAAATGGACATCGATAACATCAAAATCCACTTCAACCCAAACTTATGAAATTCATCCAAAAATGCCAACTTTCCATAATAGGCACCGAAATACTGCCTGGCCACCCGATTCTCGACCCGAACATACGCACAAGTACGAAATTATCATACAAACCTATTGAAACCTTCAAATCCCGATTTCGAGGTCTTTTACTTCAAAAGTCAAACCTTAGTCAACTCTTCTAACTTAAAGCTTCCGATATTAGAATTTTCTGTCCGAATCAACTCTGAACTTCCAGAAATTCAATCTCGAATACATTTACAAGTCATAAAACATGAAATGAAGCTACTGGAGGCCTCAAATCGCCGAACGACGCGCTAGAGCTCAAAACGACCGGTTGGGTCGTTACAGTTAATGCTTGGATGGAAAGCCTCCTCAAAGCCCTTGCTTCCTTGTCCTTCCCTTCTCCATCTAGTGTCCCCTATCTTACCCCTTTGCCAACTTTTTGTTTAATCTTATCGTGTATTTTTGTTGTCCTTCCCTTTCGACTATGGTACTCTAGTTTTGTTTGACTTGTGTATGTTTACAATTATGGTATTTGTGAGCACCTAATTTTTGCCCCACATAGGAATTTACTCCTAAAAATAGTCCAAAATAATTTTAATTATTGTAATAGAATTTTAGGAGTTTTTCTTTTATTCATTTTGCATTTATTAGCATTGTTCATACATATTTAGGAATGTTTTAAATCATAAAAATCATCAAAAATATTTTATCTTTCATTTAGTGTGTTAGTTGCATTTAAGAATTAATCATAGATTAAAAGCATGATTAAATAATAGTAAAAAAATATACATTAGTTGTTTTTAGCGTCTTCCTTGCATTCTTAGTCTTAACTAATTAGTTTTAGTATAGTTAATTATTTAGTTGGTTATTGAAAATTAATAATTAGATTAATTGTGAAAAATTAGTTCAAATTAGAATAGGTGATCTAATTTTGAGAGAAAGGAAAAGGGTGTTTGGACATTTAAAGTATTTTGGGCTAAGATTTTAGCAGCCCAAGTTCACCTGGCCCGTCCAAATGCCTTTGCTATCCGACCCACCTGGCTCAGTTCCTAAACAACGCTGTTTATACCAAAATGATGTCGTGTCTCTCTTTTTCATCTACTAAAACACCTCTATCTTCCCAATTCGGAGAATGGATCCCCCCCCCCCCCTTTTAGAAACCTTAGCCGCCCCTTATTCCCCTATCTTCTAACAAACAGACCCCCTCTCTAAAAAGAAACCTTAGCCGTCGATTCACACCCACCTTATGTTCTAACGAGAGAGATATGACTCTTGCTCTCATACAAGCGTCACAGGAAAAATAGAAGAGAAACTGAGGGAAAAGAGAATTTCAAAGGCTCTCCCGATTTCTGCTGCATTACTTCTACAACTTCTAGGTGTTCGAGTTTGATTTCAGATTCGAAAGTAGAAGCCACATTTTGTTGATTCTGCTTCTGCTGAGCTCCAAGTTACTGATTTCTAGCATGTATTTGGCCACCTTTTCTTTTAAATTTAGTCCTTATGCAGATAGGTATGTTCTTCACAAAACTATTCTAAAGATCTATTTTCGTTAGTAAATCATGATATTGTTTGATTCATGTATTGCTACTGCTGTCCTTTATTTGTTTAGATCTGATTCCAAACAATGATTATGAAATCGTGTTGTTGTTTAGTTCATCTGATGCTACTGGTTATATTTGTTTGTGTAGATTTAATTCCGAATAATGTATAGGATTCGGTTAAATTTCATTGGAATCTGAGTGTTGGTTAAATCTAAGCTGCTTGAAATGTAAGCAATCTAATAATCATTCATGTAACAGTAATTACCCCCGAGAGTTCGAAGAAATGAAATGGAAGGTACGACCTTTGTTTGGTTGTTAGTGTAAAGTGATTGTAATTGTAATGAATGTTGTGAATCATTAGGCTATTAACAACAAGAAGTTATTGTTTAACTACATATACTTCGTTTGGCATGAAATGACTATTTAGTTATTTGAAATTGTGACGAGGATTTTGTTGACATAGAGTATGAGAAATCTGGGAGATATTTTCAGGGATTGTTTTAGTTGTTTTAGTTGTTACTGAATTCTAGATTGAGTAATAGTCAATGGGCTCATGATCTTTAATTTGGAATGGATGGAATTAGAATCAGATTTTTAGATAATAAATGGGCTCGTTCAAGTTGAATCCTGTTAGCCCGTTTCGCAAACCAATTGGCCCAATCTTTATAAATATATGAGAGATCCCTTTCTTTAGTTGCTATGCTGTCCAAATAGGAGTAATGCTAGTGGCCCAACATCTATAAAATTTATATGTTGACCTATCCTTACACAAGCATTAATTCATACATTCTTTCCCACAAATAATTCCATAGTATATGGCCTTCGTAATAATCTCAAATTAGTTTTAGGAAAATAATTCAAATGTGCTACTTGCTTTAGGCGCCGTTCTAATCTATCATCATGATTGTGTACACATTCGCATGACATGATTATGATTTTCCCCAAATAAATCAAAGTACGCGTTCGCGCGAATTTGGCCGAACTATTGTTGATACCCAATTTTTTCCTGTATTTTTGTAATATGCAAAATACCTTCTAAATAGCATGTATATGCATATATAAGTATGTCCCAATGTTTTATTATTTTTTCTAATTTTTAAAAAAAATTTAAATCAATTTATTGCCTTATTTTGTCAAGAAAAACCCGATAATTATTCCCAAAATTATCATTTTGGTAATTAATTTATTGGTTTCTCATATTTACACAAAAATATAGCTAACATAATTTTTGCGCATTTTTTACAAGTTTATTTAGTATTTTAAAAGCTAATTTCATACAATTGCAATATTATCCTCTTTTAAGGTTTAATTGTGTTTATAATTATAAAATTGACTCTAGTATTTTTAATTTGATAATTACGTATTATTAATCATTTCAGTACCTTTAATTTATTTTCAAAAATTATTCAACTATTTTTATAAAATAAACAAAGGAAAAATGGATATTTAAATATTAGCCCATTTTCATTTCAATTTCTAACCTGATTTGGCACCCCAATTAGACCCAATCCTAAAACCCAATACCCAGCCCAAATCCTAATCTACCCAACCCACGACCCTTTTAAAATAACCCGCCCGGATCGCCATTCAATCCAGGCCGTTAATCAAAATGATCAACGACCACCGTTTAACCTTTCCTTTTTAATCCCCCATTACCCCCCAAACCCTAATCACTTCTCACGGGTAGCCGCCCTTGAATCCCCCCTTCTCCCAAATTCTCTCTCAAACCTAGCCGCCGCCTTCTAACACCACCCTAAAATCGCCTGAATCAATGGCTTCCAAAGCCATTAAATGCTTGTATCTGCCTCCTGTGACTCCTACATGCTCGATTATTATGGTTTCAAGACCAAACTTTGAAGAAGCTTGGTCTAGACCTTGGATGCTTTCAGTTCTATGGCTGTTTTCGACAATCTTTGACCTTGTTCCGGCCAGCCATGGCTATTCAAGCCTGCCTCTTGGCTTTTCCTGCTCAGATCAATGACCTTCCAAGCTTTTCTCACAATCTGGGTTCTTCTGAAACCCTAACCTTCGAGGTTCTTCTGATTCTTTTAGATCCATTGTAGATCTGTGTTTTCTCTAAGATTTTAAACGTTTTCTCAAAGTTTCTTTCAAAACTTTACCTTCAGAACCTTAATCTTTTCCGATTTAGGGTTTTGTTATGTTATTTAGAAGTTTCTTTGATCTTTAGCATGTTCTACTGTGTTTCTTCATGTTGTTCTTCTACTGCAGTGTGCATGTTAAAATCTTAGTTCTTTCTTAAGGTTTTTGATTTTATTTTCTTTGTTGATATTTTTGCCTTATTCTCTTGTCTTTCATCTCTATACTCGATTGATGGTAGAAACCCTAGAAATTTGGGGTTCATTCGAGTTTTGAGACTATTTGCTGTGTGATTTGCTTGTTCCACATCTCTGAACTTGTTTGGTTTCGAAACCCTAATTTTTTTGGACCTATTCGAGTTTCTGAAGTTGTTTCATCTACTGCTCGACTGAGTTTCGAAATCTTTGTTTCAACTTTTGTTTCTTTGTATGATTCTGAATTCTTGCTAAACTCTATAAGATCTTTTACTTGACCCTTTTTTGCATGTTATTGGATACTCCCTCTTCTCTGTTACTGAGGTGACTACCATGTTCCTATAATCCACTACGTACTAATTTTGTGATTGCATGACACTTCTCTTTGTCATAGATTCAGCCTTGCATGCTTAATGTTTATGCACTCTTTATAGGCTAAATTTCCCTCTCAAAATAACCCTTAATTGTGGACTGGTTTCAGACCTCCTCGTGTAAGTTTGATTGATTCTTTCCTTGTTTACTGATTTCCATGTTTCTTGGGTTGATTTAAAAGCTTTCCTTAGCCTTTCGGTTCTCCTATTTCTGACTTGGTTTATTTGTTTATTCATGAATCAGTAATTTCGAATCACTGACTCCTTGATTTACTATGCTTTGATTGCCTCTATATTTTGCAGCTTTACTTTGTTTTCTTACCTTATTTGGTTAACCGAGTCTTTCAAAGATTCTTCCCTTAATTAAACCCTTATGTATTTACCCCTAATTGTCTACTTTGCACAAGATGCTTACTTGATTTCTTTCCTTAAAAGTTTTCTGTCCACTACCGTTTAGTTTTAACCCCTTGATTAAAGGAAGTCTTTGATACTGATTGATTTTTAATTGATACACAGTTCCATAATTTTTTTCTTGCCTTACATTCTACCTATTTTAAAACTATAAATACCCGGCTTTTCCATTAACAAACAGACACGAACACTCTTAGTTTCTGAACTCACACTCACACTCAAAAGTATTCTCTCTTGTTACTTCTACTGTGGCCTGCTCTCAAGCCCTGCTACTTGCTTTTACTGTATTTTGCTCTTTGAAACTGGTATGTCCTGATTATGATTTTTAGCAATCAACACAATGTGTTTATTTAATACTTTTACCCTCTTGTCTGCCTACTGCTTGTGTTTAGTTCAGTACTTATTTTAGCATGTTGCAATTTCCTTTTGCCTGTTCTGCACCTACTATACATCCTAAATGTGTTTGATGCTAATGGTTTGTTTGAGGCATGACAGTATTAAGTATTACTGTCTATGATTCAAACTTGATTCCCGTGGAATCATAACCTCTATGTCACCATCATATGTTGTGTATTCTTGTTGATTTCGCAAGCATAACAGCACTTTCTATTGCTGTGTATGCCCAGAATTAGCTAATGCCTAAGTACATAGGCTCTTTGCAATCCCCAATCCCTGAACCTCTTTGTGTGAAATCCTCAATCCTGTAATTGTTTCCGAGCCCCTCTTCCCCTCTTCTCTGCTTTCTTAGTTCTTTAAAACTTTGTTTCTTCACTTGCACTCTCTCTTAGACTTAAGTTCTGCCCCACTCTTGTGAGCCTGGCCTTGGGACCCTTTGAGCTCCCTATGAACTTGGACACTTGAGGGCTGGCACTTCCACACTGCACTTGTCCCTATTCTGGTAATACAATTTGGGTGTTGAGCACTGCCTGGAGTCCCACTGAGGCTCTTAGGGAACTCTGATACACTAAAATTGGAGAAAGGCTTTGGATCGATGGTCTTTGAGTTGGTCTATCTCATAATTCAGGCAGGAAGTTAAGAATCAGGCCTTTTAGGGTTGTACTTATTTTCTTTGTATTTTTCTGATGTATTTGTTACTCTGGTTTGTAATAATTTGTAAAGAATACTCGGGGTTGGCTAGTGAAACAGGGTAGGGGTAACTATGTATGCAAAGGATAGAAATCATGCCTATAGGACTGTTCTAATTCTTCATATTCAACTACATATAGAATCCATGCCTATAGGATTGTTACAATTCTGCATATTCAACTCCGCCTAGAAATCATTCCTATAGGATTGTTCCAACGCCATTCTGCATAATTCAAACTGCATTTAGAAACCATGTCTATAAGGTTCAATTTCTGCATTTAGATACCATATTTTAAAACAAGTTCTGCATTTAGAAACCATGTCTATAAGGTTCAATTTCTGCATTTAGATGCCATGTTTATAAGTTTTAAAACAAGTTCTGCGTCTAGAAACCATGTCTATAGGGTTCAATTTCTGCATTTAGATACCATGTTTTAAAACAAGTTCTGCATCTAGAAACCACGTCTATAAGTGTATAAATCATCTATAAGTGTATAAATCAGCAACGTGTAAAAAACATGCCTATAGGAGTTTCTAAATGAATCTGACTCGCTTCACCCATTGCTAGACGTAAAATCAGTAATAATACATACTACCACTACAGAGCCTATAATCAATTTGTTAATTCCGCATCTCTTTTGGATAATCTAAGTGCCCCAATGTTAACAAGCATGCACTTTTATGATTTCAAACAATTCATTTTTTTGAGCTTTACTGTCTTACCACCTTCTGAGTTCAATAGATACCAAGCCTATAGGATCCCGTCTGAGCACTTAGGCAAACCTTAGAGTAATAATAAAAACTGAATCCGCTTCTTTTAATTATTACAACTAGCAGGCAGTCCTGATTCGGGCTTCTTATCTAAACTATGTAATAAACCAATCTACCCTAATCCTTTAGACTCCTTCATATTTAATTCTAATCAGACCTAAGCAGTACGTGCAAGACATGCTATTTTTTTTTCCTGTGCAAGGAGGTATAATTGAGCCTTATATGTTTATATGTCTCCCCAAATATGCAGTATGTGTTTTGTATGTCGCCTTAGAATTTTACCTTCGAAACTCCAAATAAGCTTAATATCCTTCCCTTTTAGGATTAGTAGTCCTAAGTGCCTCCGGGACTGATAGGATTGGGACGGGTAATAGCATGCATTAAGTAATCGACACCATTCCGCACTTTAAATACCTTAACGGGGTGGGATGGGTAGATATGGATATGATGACCACGCGATAATGTCATGTATAGCCCCTTATTGAGGAGTGATTACCGGACATTGTGTGGGATGATCCATATTATTAATAAACCTAGGACCACTCTCCCTTCATTCTTTATTTCTTTTCCTTAGCATTTTAATTCTTTATTTTCAAAATCAGCTCTTCTAATTGCTCTTGCAAACCTTGTTTACTTTCAAACCATTAGCCGAAATCCCCTCTTATTTGAGCCATATTTGTTTATATGTTAATTGTATCCAAATTCACAATAATTGTCTGGCCGGGAACCGCACTAGTGGATTCTGAGGGGTGAATAACACCTTCCCCTTAGAATAATTTCAAGCCCTTACCCTATCTCTGGTTATTCAAATCGAATTCTTTTGGTGTCCTAATGCACCCTAATCATTAGGTGGCGACTCTTCAAACCCAGTTCCCAAAAGGAATGAGTTGTCTCTCCAAATGTCATAAACCCGATTTCGCGAGAAAAAGGGGGCGCGACAGCATGGCAACTCTGCTGGTGATTTTTAGGCTTTTACCATTTCAGACTATTATTTTGAATTTATGCTTCTTTACGCGCAATTATTTGTTTATTTCTTTTAAGCATTCAATTTCCTTTTCGATTGCAAAACTGACTTGTCTTTTTGTTTCTTTCCTTTACTGCTTTCCTTCATTGTCGCTTTAAATTATGAAACTGTTGTATTTACTGCTTTCGTAAACGTGCAAATACATGACAACATGCCTTTAATTGTTGCATAATCATGCTCAACATCATATTCCACTCGTTCCAAACAAATCCTATAGCAATGCTTATAATGAGTGGTTGCGCTCTTCTGATATTATCACCCCCTAAATCCGGAAAAAGCATATTTGCAGTAAAACCAGTCGATCAACGGTGTAGTCAACGGTTCGGTGCCTTTTCCCCCTTGAGTTGTCCGCTCAAGGGTACCAGTCTAATACCCCATAGAAACCTTACTCTGCTTAACTGTGCATGCATCATGGTCAAACCTAGCCGGATCAGTTATGTTGTCCACATAATGATCCTTTAAGATGGCCTTGTCCAAAGTCCACTGGGTTTCCCTAAACCCAAACGGACATCATCACGTTATGTGCATTTATTTGGAGAACTAAATGCTTTTATGCCAATTATTGATGTTAAATAGTCGAGTCCGGTGGCGTTAGGATCTAACCCTTCTATCTTGCAGATAATGAGGCACGAAATCCCCAAATTCGGCATGGTTACCACCATCCACCCGAGACTGCTAAGCTGGTGGAAAGATCTTCATTCCAGTGACCAGACTCTTATCCGAAAATATCTAGGGAATCTACCATCCCTCCTGGAAATCCGACCCAACAACAAGATCATAGAAGCTGCTACTCTATTTTGGGATTGTGAAAGGTCCGTCTTCCACTTTGGGGAAATTGAGATGACACCTTAGCCGGTTTGGTATGGGAGACTCCGGGTTTATTGATGCCTGACAACCGCAAGGGCAGGGGTTTCCTCAAAATGATGGGTCTGAAGAAGAATCCAGAACTGACATGCCTCAAAGAATCCTATATCCCCTTTGATTATTTGTACGAGAGGTACGGTCACAGCAAATCCTACCGTACCTGTCCTGATGGGTTTGCCATCACCTCATTGGGGCATATTCATCGAAGGGTCTTTGTATTCATTTTTTGTTTTCTGGCACTGATTGTGTTTCCAATTAAGAAAGCGAGAATCCACACCCGACTAGCCATGGTCACTAAAACCTTAATGGAAGGAATTGGAGGGCAACCATTCAGCATTGTGCCTATGATCATCGCGGAAATATACCGAGCCCTAGAAAAGTGTCAACGGGGAGCTAGTCACTTCGAGGGTTGCAATTTGCTACTTCAACTGTTGCTCATGGAGCATCTACAAAAGGTTGAATACCGACAAGAGATTCAGCGATGGGACTGGGACAATCATATCGCTTTCCATCACCCAAAGCGAATGAATTATATCCCTGATATGTTTGCTCAACTGGAGGATGCCAAAGGATGGTTCGAGCTATTTGATAATTTGACCGAGGAGCAAGTACAATGGATGTTCGAATGGTTTCCGACCGAACAATTCATCGCCCGATCCCGAGACGAGCCTTTTCTGATATTGATCGGTCTGAGAGGAACGTTGTTGCGGCCAAACGCACACGCAAGTATACGCGATCGTCAAGTAATCAAGTTACTAAAAGTCGGATGTCGATCCTACGAGGACTTGTGATTAACTATTCACTAAATTAGACTATCCTAATTATCTAAACAAGAATTAAACCTAGAAATATTTGATTCTAAACTAATTAAAATAATAAAAACAAATAATGAAATTTGAACAGAGAAAGAGCAGATTTTTATGATATCAATGCAATGAAAACGATCTAGGGTTATGGGCTATCTAACATTCCTATTGTATTCTTCAATTGAATTAACTAACTAATTTATCTAGTTTATTGATTGACAGGGTTAATATTGCTCATAAGAATCTGTCGAGTTCTTACTCGCCTATTCAAGCTAACCTAACGCCTATATGTCTATGGAGTTAGAATCAACAAGAACGCGTTTATAATTCCTGTATTTCAACCAAGCAAGGCAATTAGGTATATGTCTATCCTAATTGCGAATCCGTTCCCCGATGCCCAGGTTCAAGAACTTGCTCTAGAATTCCCACTTTCGAGTTCAATTCAAGATTCTTAGATAGTATTCAATTGGTGATCAAGCAATCAAATAATTAAGTGCAGGATTGAATAAATAAACCAATATGATAAACTAAGCAATCAAAATCAATATCCGAATAACAATAGTCATGAAAGAACCACAACCCTAGAACGTGAAGCTTAGCTCCACATAGACATGGTAGCAAAACAACAAATCATACAAAGAAACATAAAAATTACTAAGTTTGGTGGAAGAAAAGATGAAACCCGGCCTCCACGGCGGCTCTGTGGTTTTCCTTGGTCAAGAATTGCTCTCAAAAACATTCTCCTATGTATATATACCAAGTAGGGTTGGGCCCAAATAATTATACCTTCTCCAATGTGAAAAAGAACACTTTTCCCGGGCTTAACTAGCGCTACAGCGCATTTGACCGCGCATCTGGGCGCGCTAATTGGCTGACTTTCTGTTTCTGGGCGCGCTAAAACTAGCGCGGCTGCGCATTTGGGTGCGCACTTTTCACCCTGTTCCGTTCCGAATTTGGAAAAACGTAAAACATGAAAGTTGTAGCCCTTTGAGTTAGCTTTACAACCATATATTGTGGAGCAAAAATGGAGTTCTGAGCTAAAAGTTATGTCTATTTTACTAGACAGTACGCAATCTGCCTACTGGAGTCTTCGTTCGCTCTAACTATCATCCGTTGACCCCCAAACACGATCCCGGCTTAATTCCTTGAACTTTTACTCAAACTTTAAAGCTACAAATCACTTGAGTTCATTCCATAACATCTATATAGCTCGGAATCACTCCTACAAGGCATAAAACATACAATTAGTGCAAAATACTAGCGATTAAAGCTCAAACTCAATTAAAGTGCAGTAAATTAGAGTGTAATAATCAACTAAAATACGCAATTATAGCATATCATCAAACGTACCCTTACGTCCTTCTCCGAGTTATGAGGCAAGCTGGTAGGAAGCAGGTTGTACCCAGGGTCGACAAGATGAGTCACTTCCGGGCTGACTTCCAGGATGATGATAGCCCTTACAAGTGCCAAGCTCAGCATATATGGCACTGCAAGATCGTCATAGGGAAAGATACCATCGAACCAGATAGATACCACGCCGGTTGTACTCCCTACTATTCCGGTTGTTTGGAGGATAATCATAATGGTCTGAGTCAACCTGGGTTTGTTCGAGGTCACAGGATCATAGATGAAAAGGCCGAGGCACTGGTCAAATACAACCAACTACGCAAGAGAATCTGGGAGTGCGAAATCAGCACCGTGAGATACAAGAAGCAAATCAAAAGTTAATTGAGGAATGGAAGGATGTGGCCGTCTATGCCAACAAGCGACTAGGATACCTGGAGCGAGGCATAGTGGAGCTGGAAAGAAGGTTTGTCAAAAGGGTCAAAGACTGTCGGGATGCTGAAGGAAACGAAGGCGGACATCTAGCCAGAGCCTACCTGCTGCTGGTACTTCGCGAGTTGGGAAAGCTGTTCGATGGAGCCAGGGATGCCGAATCTGGGGAAGGTCCTTCTGGGACCAAATAGATAGGAGTTTTTCTTCTTTTTATGAAATGTAATAAGGCCAATGGCCACTAGCGACTTTTATTTCCTTTCATTTAGTGTCGATTTGGGATTTGTCTACTTTTTTAACTATAAAATAGGGCATTTAGCATTCCAAGTTCTCCAAATTGACTTGTCGCTAGGCCTACCTCGGACAAAAAGAGGTCCCCAAATTAGGACACGCTTTACATTCTCGCACTATGTGTTTAAGTATTGCAACATCTTTTTATGATCCTTACTAACTTGTTAGCTTTTGTTTTTACTTTTGTTTATTATTTCCCCTCCCCAAAGGTTAGTTCGTGAACTCTGCCAACATCATCCTATTTCACAAGATCCAGGGGCCCTCCAGCCACTCCTCCTCTCAGTCTTGTCAAAAACAGGAACAAAGGGACGATGGAAGATTTGAACAACGCCAGAAAGGAGAACTCAACTGAGCGGGTAGAGGTCACTCATGGTCACGGTACTCTGGTTCCCAAGGAAAATGCATCTCAACTGGAACAAAAGCTGCTGAAATTCCAAGAAGAACTTGATCAGGTTCGGAATCTGGCAAATCTGTCATTTTCCCTCACTACTCCAGATATCAATTTCCCAAATGCTCAGAACCCTACACCTCCACAGAACATCCCGAAGCAACAGAACTATCTCGCTCCTCACCACAACTGCAACACCTGCCATACTTCCAACAATACCCCGCTGCTCATCCCAGAACCACAAAACTCCACAAATGACCACTACCACACCCGCCACAACACCCCCATCTACGTGGAGACTATGCCGCACTCCACCCAACCCATCTCAAGCACACCCGAGTCTGATGATAAAGATTTGCCTATCAAGAACCTGGCTGAAGAACTTAAGAAATTGACTAGCAGAATTCAAGGCGTTGAAGGAAGTAAGGGAATTGAAGGGCTGAACTACGAAGATCTTTGCATACAGCCCGATGTCGAACTGCCCGAGGGGTACAAACCTCCTAAGTTCGAGATGTTTGATGGAATAGGGGATCCGAGGGTCCATTTGAGAACATACCGTGTCAAGCTGGTTGGAGTAGGAAAAGACGAGAAAATCCGCATGAAGTTTTTCATGAGGAGTTTGAAGGGAGATGCTTTATCTTGGTTACATTAGCCAAGATCCAAAGAAGTGGCCGAACTAGGTAAGCATGGCGTCCGACTTTATGGACAGGTTCAGGTTCAACACGGAGAATGCGCCGGATGTGTTCTATATTCATAATCTAAAGAAGAAGCCCACAAAAACATTCTACGAGTATGCTACTCGCTGGAGGTCCGAAGCTGCTAAGGTTAGACCTGCCTTAGAAGAAGAACAAATGAACAAATTTTTTGTCCCGGCCTAAGACCCACAGTATTATGAAAGGCTGATGATGATCGAAGGCCACAAATTTTCTGACATTATCAAGCTGGGAGAAAGGATCGAAGAGGGCATCAAAAGCGGCATGGTTACGAACTTCGAGGCCTTGCAAGCTACAAATAAGGCCTTATAGTCAGGCGGTGTGTCCAAGAAAAAGGGACGTAGGAGCCGTAATGGTTGCATAAAGAACCAAATCTCCCATAAAATACCAAACCTACCCAATGCCTCCACTCACATATCAGCCTACTCCAAACTACCAAGCACCCTCACCCTCTTACCAAACTCCACCACCCACTTATCAACCACCTCCCACATATCAGCCTACTTCACCCAAACATTCCCAACCCGCACATGTTTGCCAAGCCTACAATACTCAATCAGCCCACTATCAATTCCCACCTGCACGCCAAAACTTCCCTAGACCTCGACCAAACTTTGACCGAAGACCTCCAAAACAATATACGACTATTGCTGAACCTATCGACCAGTTGTATGAAAAACTTAAAGTTGCTGGTTATGTCACCCCTATCCCTGCTGCAACCCCTGAGAACCCTTCTCAGTGGGTCAATCCAAATAAATATTGTGCATACCATTCTGTCATGAAAGGACACACCATTGACGAATGTCGTTCTCTGAAAGATAAGATCCAGACTCAAATTGAGAACAAGATTATTGTGGCAAAGGAGCCTGCTCCAAATGTCCGCAATAACCCTCTGCCTGACCACAAGGGAGGAGGCGTTCACATGATTAAAATAGAGGATGATTGGGATCCCAAGGGATCAATCGATTTGATCACAAAAGGTGACGACCCAAAGAAACCAATAGTCACCCTTAATCCGATCGTAGTCCAGATTCATCCCTCTGGATATGCCGAGGTAAATATGTCCATACCGCTGGAGTTTGAAGCATCATCATCTGTAAAGATGCCAGCGCCAATTGAGGTCGAATTCGTGTCTCCAGCAAAGGCACCCACACCATTCGAAGTTGCAGTTTTACCGCCCAAGGTGCATGCTCCATTCGGAGTAAAGATATACACGCCAATTCCATTGGCGATGTCATCCATAACACCGTTCCATACAAAGGCTATACCATGGGACTACACAGCCGAGGCAAGAAGGAAAGGCAAGGTTATGTTTGAAGAAGCTGTTGCGGCACAGGGTATGACGAGAACTGGTAGAGTTTATACCCCGGAACATCTGGATGAGTCGAGCAAGCAGGCTTCTAGCCGGCCAACCATCACCGAGATCGGGCCAGATGATCTCTGGAGAAAGATACAGGCCAAGGAGTACTCGGTCATTGACCAGCTGAACAAAACACCGGCGCAAATTTCTATCATTGCGTTGCTACAAAATTCCGATGCACACAAGAATGCTTTGTTAAGGGTGCTGAGCGAAGCATATCTGCCAAGCAACATCACCGGCGGAGAGATGGCTAACATGGTAGGACAGGTATTGGAAAGTCACAAGATCACTTTTCATGAAGATGAGCTGCCACTAGAAGGGTTGACTCACAACAAGGCTTTGCACATCACCGTGCAATGCAAAGATTATTTTATCACCAGAGTCTTGATTGATGGGGGATCCAGCCTCAACATTTGTCTATTGGTAACACTCAGGACGTTGGGTAAGGGACTACACGAGATCAGGGACGGGGCCATCAGCGTAAAAGCTTTCGATGGCTCCCAAAGGTCCACCATTGGGGAAATTAGTCTGTGTTTGCAAATGGGGCCTACTTGGTTCGATGTGGATTTTCATGTGATAGACGTGCCGGCATCTTACAATCTGCTGTTGGGATGACCTTGGATTCATGCTGTCGGGCCCGTAGCATCAACACTACATCAGGTAGTGAAGTTTGAGTGGAATCGCCAAGAGGTGATCATTCACGACGACGGTAGCTATCCAATATACAGTCGCCAGACCATCCCGACAATAGGAGGCAGAAGAAAGATAGGTGGGGAGAACTATCACCACATCGAGCGGTTACCATCAGATTTGGATGGATGAAGAAGATGCTGAGAAAACGGCTTTCATTACACCGTGGGGAATGTACTGCTACAAGATGATGCCGTTCGGGCTAAAGAATGTAGGGGCCACCTACATGAGGGCCATGACTACTATTTTTCATGATATGATACACAAGGAGATTGAGGTGTACGTAGATGATGTTATCATCAAGTCCAAGAAGGCCACCGATCACATGGAAGATTTGAGAAAGTTTTTCAATAGGTTGCGAATGTACAACCTAAAACTGAACCCCGCAAAGTGTGCATTTGGGGTTCCTACTGGAAAATTACTTGGGTTTATTGTAAGTGGCCGAGAATAGAGCTGGATCTATCAAAGGTCAAAGCTATTCAAGAATTGCCACCGCCAAAGAATAAGAAGGATGTGATGAGTTTCTTGGGGAGACTCAACTACATCAGCCGGTTCATAGCACAGTCTACAGTTATCTGTGAACCAATCTTTAAGATGCTAAAGAAGGATGCCGCTACCAAATGGATTGATGACTGCCAAAAAGCTTTTGACAGAATCAAGGAATACCTGTCAACACCACCAGTTTTGGTCCCGCCCGAGCCGGGTAGACATTTACTACTCTACATGGCAGTATTAGATGGTGCCTTCGGTTGCGTCCTGGGGCAGCATGATGAAACGGGGAGGAAAGAGCGGGCCATTTACTATCTCAGCAAGAAGTTCACTCCGTACGAGGCCCGGTATTCTCTGTTAGAAAGTACATGTTGTGCTCTGACTTGGGTGGCCCAGAAGTTGAGGCACTACTTCTGTGCCTATACTACATATCTCATATCAAGGATGGATCCTCCAAAGTACATCTTTCAGAAGCCCATGCCCACTGGCAAGCTAGCCAAATGGCAAATCCTGTTGAGTGAATTTGACATTGTCTACGTGACTCAGAAGGCAATCAAAGGACAGGCACTAGCAAATCACCTTGCAAAAAACCCCGTGGATGGAGAATACGAACCCCTGAAGACGTATTTTCCTGACGAAGAGGTATCGTTCATAGGAGAAGA
>NW_017672948.1:95550-155419 GCF_001879085.1 Nicotiana attenuata
TATTTCACCAAATGGGTCGAAACAGCATCTTACAGAGCAGTAACTAAGAAAGTCGTGGCAGACTTTGTCCGCGATCGTATTGTTTGTCGATTCGGGATTCCAGAATCAATCATCACTGATAACGGTTCCAACCTCAATAGCGACTCGATGAGAACCATGTGTGAAACCTTCAGGATTAGACACAAAAATTCTACACCCTACAGGCCCCGAATGAATGGAGCTGTGGAAGCCGCTAACAAAAACATCAAGAGGATATTGAGGAAAATGATAGAGAAACATAAGCAATGGCACGAAAAGTTATCATTTGCTCTGTTGGGGTATCGCACCACAGTCCGCACATCAACTGGGGCAACCCCCTACATGCTGGTTTATGGTACGGAAGCCGTCATTCCGAGGTGGAAATTCCTTCTTTAAGGATCATACAGGAAGCTGAACTCGACGATGCAGAATGGGTGAAGAGTTTTTACGAGCAACTAGCCCTTATAGATGGAAAGAGAATGATGCAATGTGTCATGGTCAGCTTTATCAGAATAGAATGTCCAGAGCCTTCAACAAAAGGGTCAAGCCGAGACAGTTCACACCAGGGCAGCTGGTATTAAAGAAAGTTTTTCCGCACCAAGATGAAGCCAGAGGGAAATTCTCTCCCAACTGGCAAGGTCCGTACATGGTTCACCGGGTTCTAACAGGAGGATCCCTCATACTTGCAGAAATGGACGGAGAAGTTTGGCCAAAACCAATTAAATTCAGATGCAGTCAAGCGTTACTACGTGTAATCTTTATTGTTTTTCCTAAATGATGTATTGAACTACATCTGACCTGATTATCGTTTAAGTGGGGATACGTAGGCATCCCTATGGGTTCGGTCACAATTCAATAAAATTTCCATTTCCCCCGCAATTGGAAACTGGGGCAGAATTTTGAGGAGGACCTTCAAAATTCCGAAGTGATTTCAGCCAATCGTCGCAAGCAACGGTCACAAGCATCAACACTTTTAAAATGGGGCATATTTTGAGGAGGACCCTCAAAATTCCATAGCAAGAGAGATCGCAGTGTCTTGAGCCACGTCACAATCGTCGGTTCATCTGAAAGCTATTTCTTAAATATATACTTATGTCATATTTTTACAAATTCATGCATGTTTATTATCGAAATCGTTTTGTTCAGCGACACTACCCCCCATGATACATACCGTGTCACCAGATCAAAGCCGAACAGGTCAAGCAAGGCCAGTGGGGATACGAACTAACCTCTCCTCTACAAAACACACGATTTTTCTTTGGATGCAGACACTTGGATTGCGAAAGCATCTAACATACTATACACTCACGAGACAAACGTTGTTCAGGAATACAACTCTCAGAATTGTTGCATTTACCAGCATTTGCAATTCACGCACGCCGGCGACATTCCCTATATCGCAATGTCCCCAGCAGTCATAATATCGCAACCTGCTATCAGCTAAGAAACTCTATTACCATTTGCCATTTTACTTTATTTCTGCACTGCATAAGGCTACCATTCTGCCTTCCGAGACTAAACACTGTCTCCATCTGCATTTCTGCATTGCATAAGGCTACCATTCTGCCTTCCGAGACTAAACACTGTCTCAATCTGCATTTCTGCATTGCATAAGGCTACCATTCTGCCTTCCGAGACTAAACACTGTCTCCATCTGCAATCACATGGCTGAAAGATCGCCACTTTATTTACGCTTGCATGACTGAAAGATCGCCACTTCATTTACGCTTGCATGGCTGAAAGATCGCCACTTTATTTACGCTTGCATGGCTGAAAGATCGCCACCTCATTTACGCTTGCATGGATGAAAGATGACCACTTCATTTACATTTGCATGGCTAAAAGATCCCCACTTTATTTACGCTTGCATGGCTGAAAGATCGCCACTGTATTTACGCTCGCATGGTTGAAAGATCACCACTTTATTTACGCTTGCATGGCTGAAAGATTGCCGCTTTATTTACACTTGCATGGCTGAAAGATCGCCACCTATTGCATTTCATGGGCTGAAAGATCGCCAAATACTGCATTCCACGGGCTGAAAGATCGCCGAATTATCCGAGGGCGTCATTGTTCGGAGGCACCATTGCATAGCCCGAGAACGCCATGCCATGGCCTAAGGATCCCTTTAATCTTTCGCATATTATTATTCAAAGGCATCATGGTTCGGAGGCATCATTCTCATAGCTCAAGAGCACCATTTCATGGCCTGCGAATCCTTTATTATTATACGCTTCATAGCCCAGGACATTATGGTCTAAGGACGTCATCCTAACCGTCCAAAGACAACATTCATGGTCCGACGAGAATTTGCATCATGTTTAAATTTACGCACAATATACGCTTGTGTTACTTATCTGCAGGTGAACCAGCGAGCAACGGCCATCTTGGCAGGAGTGATCCCGCTCCAGTTCCCGCAGCCCTATCAGACTTAACCATTCGCCCCGTCCTAAAATATTGCGTCCGTTCTTGAAAGTCTCCATCGCCATACTCCGCCGGTGGATCCTGAACTACATATGGCCTGATTCCTGTAAGACCAGGGATATGTAGGCAGCTCAGAAGCCAGAGCACGGCCGAACCTCTTCNATGCATGTTATATCGAAATCATTTATTCAGCGACGCTACCCCCAATGATACATACCGCACCGGATCAAAGCCGAACAGGTCAAGCAAGGCCAGTGGGGATACGAACTAACCTCCCATCTACAAAACTCATAATTTTTCTTTGGATGCAAACACTTGGATTGCGAAAGCATCTGACATACTATACACTCACGAGACAAACGTTGTTCAGGAATGCAACTCTCAGAATTGTTGCATTTACCAGCATTTGCTATTAACGCACGCCGACAACATTCCCTATATCGCAATGTCCCCAGCAGTCACAATATCGCAACCTGCTATCAGCTAAGAAACTCTATTACCATTTGCCATTTTACTTTATTTCTGCACTGCATAAGGTTACCATTCTGCCTTCCGAGGCTAAACGTTGTCTCCACCTGCATATTTCTACATTGCATAAGGCTACCAATCTGCCTTCCGAGACTAAACACTGTCTCCATCTGCATCTACATGGCTGAAAGATCGCCACCTTATTTACATCTTGCATGGCTAAAAGATCGCCACCTTATTTACATTCTGCATGGCTGAAAGATCGCCACCTTTGCATTCTGCATGAATGAAAGATCGCCACTTTATTTACGCTTGCATGGATGAAAGATCGCCACTTTATTTACGCTTGCGTGGCTGAAAATCGCCACTTTATCTACATCTTGCATGGCTGAAAGATTGCCACTTTATTTACATTCTGTATGGCTGAAAGATCGCCACCTTATTTACATTCTGCATGGCTGAAAGATCGCCACCTTTGCGTTCTGCATGGCTGAAAGATCGCCACCTTATTTACATTCTGCATGGCTGAAAGACCACCACTTTCTTTACGCTTGCATGGCTGAAAGATCGCCACTTTATTTACACTTGCATGGCTGAAAGATCACCGCTTTATTTACATTTGCATGGCTGAAAAATCGCCACCTATTGCATTTCATGGGCTGAAAGATCGCCAAATACTGCATTCCATGGGCTGAAAGATCGCCAAATTATCCGAGGGCGTCATTGTTCGGAGTCACCATTTGCATAGCCCGAGAACGCCATGCCATGGCCTAAGGATCCCTTTAATCTTTTGCATATCATTATTCAAAGGCATCATGGTTTGCAGGCATCATTCTCATAGCCTGAGAGCACCATTTCATGGCCTACGAATCCTTTATTATTATATGCTTCATGCCCAGGACATCATGGTCTAAGGACGTCATCCTAACCGTCCAAAGACAACATTAATGGTCCGACGGGAATTTGCATCATGTATAAGTTTACGCACAATATATGCTTGTATTTGCTTATTTGCAGGTAAACCGGCGATCAACGGCCATCTCGGCAGGAGCGATCCCGCTCCAGTTCCCGCAGCCCTACCAGACCTTAACCATTTACCCCGTCAAAAATATCGCGTCCGTTCTTGAGAAGTCTCCGTCGGCATGCTCCACCGACGGATCCTGAACTACATATGGCCTGATTCCTGTAAGACCAGGGATATGCAAGCAGCTCAGAATCCAGGGCATGGCCGAACCTCTTCAAACCGTTTTGCCAGGTCAAAATCGGCCATCATATCTTTACCCGACAACTCTTTCATCCTTCCCGGGTAAAGAGGGGCAGCTGTTGATACCCAATTTTTTCCTGTATATTTTTAATATGCAAAATACTTTCAAAATAGCCTGTATATGCATATATAAGCAGGTCCCAAGGTTTTATTATTTTTCCTTAATTTTCAAAGATTTTTGAATCAATTTATTGCTCCATTTTGTCCTGAAAAACCCAATAATTATTCCCAAAATTATCATTTTGGTAATTCATTTATTGGATTCTCATATTTACACTAAAATATAGATAACATAATTTTTGCACATTTTTACAAATTTATTTAGTATTTGAAAAGCTAAATTGCATATAATTGCAATATTAGCCTCTTTTAAGGTTTAATTGTATTTATAGTTATAAAATTAACTCCAATATTTTTAATTTGATAATTACGTATTATCAATCATTTTAGTACCTTTGATTTATTTCCAAAAATTATTTTACTATTTTTATAAAATAAACAAGGGAAAAGTGGCTATTTAAATACTAGCCCCGTTTATTTCAATTATAGCCCTAAGTCAACCCCCAATTAAACCCATCCTGAGGCCCAATTACCCTGACCCAAATCCTAATCTACCCGACCCACGACCCTTTTTAATAACCCGCCCAGATCCCACATTCAATCCAAGTCGTTGATCACTTTGATCAACGGCCACCCTTTAAATCTTTCCTATTTAATTTCCCATTACCCCCTAAACCTAATCATTTCTCACCTGTAGCCGCCTTTGAATTCCCATTCTCTCTCAAACTACTCTCCAACCCTAGCCACCGCCTTTAACCACCACCCCAAAATCGCCTGAATCCATGGCTTCCAAAGCCATTAAAGGCCTGTACCTGCCTCCTATAACTCCTACATGCTCGATTATTGTGGTTTTAAGACCAGACTTTGAAGAAGCTTGGTCCAGATCTCGGATGCTTTCAGTTCTATGGCTGTTTTCGGCCATCTTTGACCTTGTTCCGGCCAGCCATGGCTATTCAAGCCCGACTCTTGGCTTTTCCTGCTCAGATCAATGACCTTCCAAGCCTTTCTCACCATTTGGGTTCTTCTGAAACCCTAACCTTCGAGGTTCTTCTGTTTCTTTTAGATCCGTTGTAGATCTGTGTTTTCTCTAAGCTTTTAAACGTTTTCTCAAAGTTTCTTTCAAAACTTTACCTTCAGAACCTTTATCTTTTCCGATTCAGGGTTTTGTTAAGTTATTTAGAAGTTTCTCTGATCTTTAGCATGTTCTACTGTGTTTCTTTATGTTGTTCTTCTACTGGAGTGTGTCATGTTAAAGTCTTAGTTCTTTCTTAAGGTTTCTTGATTTTTATTTTNGATGGATTCTTTCCTTGTTTACTGATTTCCATGTTTCTTGGGTTGATTTGAAAGCTTTCCTTAGCCTTTCGGTTCTCCTATTTCTGACTTGGTTTATTTGTTTATTCATGAATCAGTAATTTCGAATCCCTGACTCCTTGATTTACTATGCACCGATTGCCTCTATATTCTGCAGCTTTACTTTGTTTTCTTACCTTATTTGGTTAACCGAGTCTTTCAAAGATTCTTCCCTTTATTAAACCCTTATGTATTTACCCCTAATTGTCTACTTTGCACAAGATGCTTACTTGATTTCTTTCCTTAAAAGTTTTCTGTCCACTACCGTTTGGTTTTAACCCCTTGATTAAAGGAAGTCTTTGATACTGATTGATTTTTAATTGATACGCAGTTCCATAATTATTTTCTTGCCTTACTTTCTACCTATTTTCGAACTATAAATACCCGGATTTTCCATTAACAAACAGACACGAAAACTCTTAGTTTCTGAACTCACTCACACTCAAAAGTATTCTCTCTTGTTACTTTTACTGTGGCCTGCTCTCAAGCCCTGCTACTTTCTTTTACTGTATTTTGCTCTTTGAAACTAGTATGTCCTGATTAAGATTTTCAGCAATCACAACAATGTGTTTATTTAATACTTTTACCCTTTTGTCTGCCTACTGCTTGTGTTTAGTTCAGTACTTATTTTAGCATGTTGCAATTTCCTTTTGCCTGTTCTGCACCTACTATGCATCCTAAATGTGTTTGATGCTAATGGTTTGTTTGAGGCATGACAGTATTAAGTATTACTGTCTATGATTCAAACTTGATTCCCCTGGAATCATAACCTCTATGTCACCATCATATGTTGTGTATTCTTGTTGATTTCGCAAGTATAACACCACTCTCTATTGCTGTGTATGCCCCGAATTAGCTAATGCCTAAGTGCATAGGCTCTTTGCAATCCCCAATCCCTGAACCCCTTCGTGTGAAATCCTCAATCCTGTAATTGTTTCCTAGCCCCTCTTCCCCTCTTCTGTGCTTTCTTAGTTCTTTAAAACTTTGTTTCAGCACTTGCACTCTCTCTTAGACTTAAGTTCTGCCCCCCTCTTGTAAGCCTGGCCTTGGGACCCTTTGAACTCCCTCTGAACTTGGACACTTGAGGGTTGGCACTTCCACACTGCACTTGTCTCTATTCTGGTAATACAATTTAGGTGTTAAGCACTGCCCGGAGTCCCATTGAGGCTCTTAGGGAACTCTGACACACTAAAATTGGAGAAAGGCTTTGGATCGATGGTCTTTGAGTTGGTCTATCTCATAATTCAGGCAGGAAGTCAAGAATCAGGCCTTTTAGGTTTGTACTTATTTTCTTTGTATTTTGGTGATGTATTTGTTACTCTGGTTTGTAATAATTTGTAAAGAATACTCGGGGTTGGCTAGTGAAACAGGGTTGGGGTAACTATGTATGCAAAGGGTAGAAATCATGCCTATAGGACTGTTCTAATTCTGCATATTCAACTACATATAGAATCCATGCCTATAGGATTGTTACAATTCTGCATATTCAACTCCGCCTAGAAATCATGCCTATAGGATTGTTCCAACGCCATTATGCATAATTCAAACTGCATTTAGAAACCATGTCTATAAGGTTCAATTTCTGCATTTAGATACCATGTTTTAAAACAAGTTCTGCATTTAGAAACCATGTCTATAAGGTTCAATTTCTGCATTTAGATGCCATGTTTAGAAGTTTTAAAACAAGTTCTGCATCTAGAAACCATGTCTATTGGGTTCATTTTCTGCATTTAGATACCATGTTTTAAAACAAGTTCTGCATCTAGAAACCACGTCTATAAGTGTATAAATCAGCAACGTGTAGAAAACATGCCTATAGGAGTTTCTAAATGAATCTGATTCGCTTCACCCACTGCTAGACGTAAAATCAGTAATAATACATACTACCAGCTACAGAGCCTATAATCAATTTGTTAATTCCGCATCTCTTTTGGATAATCTAAGTCCCCAAAATTTAACGAGCATGCACTTTTATGATTTCAAACAATTCATTGTTTGAGCTTTACTGTCTTACCACCTTCTGAGTTCAATAGATACCATGCCTATAGGATCCCGTCTGAGCACTTAGGCAAACCTTAGAGTGATAATAAAAACTGAATCCACTTCGGTTAATTATTACAACCAGCAGGCAGTCCTGATTCGGGCTTCTTATCTGAACTATGTAATAAACCAATCTGCCCTAATCCTTTAGACTCCTTCATATTTAATTCTAATCAGACCTAAGCTATACGTGCAAGACATGCTATTATGTATTTTTTCCTGTGCAAGGAGGTATAATTGAGCCTTATATGTTTATATGTCTCCCCAAATATGCAGTATGTGTTTTGTATGTCGCCTTAAAATTTTACCTTTGAAACTCCAAATAAGCCTAATATCCTTCCCTTTTAGGATTAGTAGTCCTAAGTGCCTCCGAGACTAATAGGATTGGGACGGGTAATAGCATGCATTAAGTAATCGATACCTATTCGCGCTTTAAATACCTTAACGGGGTGGGATGGGTAGATATGGATATGATGACCACGCGATAATGTCACGTGTAGCCCCTCATTGAGGAGTGATTACCGGACATTGTGTGGGGTAATCCATATTATTAATAAACCTAGGACCCCTCTCCCTTCATTCTTTATTTCTTTTCCTTAGAATTTTTAACTCTTTATTTTTAAAATCAGCTCTTCTAATTGCTCATGCAAACCTTGTTTACTTTCAAACCATTATGTGCTGAAATCCCCTCTTATTTGAGCCTTATTTGTTTATACGTTAATTATACCCAAATTCACAATAATAGTCTGGCCGGGAACCACACTAGTGAATTCTGAGGGGTGCCTAACACCTTCCCCTTAGAATAATTTCAAGCCCTTATAC
The DNA here is from genome assembly GCF_001879085.1 of Nicotiana attenuata. Classification (NCBI taxonomy): domain Eukaryota; kingdom Viridiplantae; phylum Streptophyta; class Magnoliopsida; order Solanales; family Solanaceae; genus Nicotiana; species Nicotiana attenuata. The sequence continues at coordinate 103,997 of NW_017672948.1, forward strand.
CTATCTCTGGTTATTCAAATCGAATTATTTTGGTGTCCTAATGCACCCTAATCATTAGGTGGCGACTCTTCAAACCCAGTTCCCAAAAGGAATGAATTGTCCCTCCAAATGTCATAAACCCGATTTCGCGAGAAAAAGGGGGCGCGACAATTATCTTAAAATAATAAAGTGTTATTAATTGTGTACACGTACGCGTGACATGATTTTAGCACACTAAGCAAAATGGATTTACACACAGAATCCGGGAATGCCTAACACCGTCTTCCGGGTTAACAGAATTCCTTACCCGGTCTTCTGGTTTTCGCAGACTTTAATCAGAGTTAACTTTCCTCGATTTAGGAAATGAACCGGTGACTGGGAAACCAAATAATTATCCCAAGCAGCGACACTAATCAAATAAATAATCCCATTTCGATTAAATGTAACTTTAATTAGAAAAACTCCCGATTCCTCAAAAAAGAGAGGTGTGACAACTCTGGCGACTCTGCTGTGGACAAGAACCCAGAACTTCTGGTTCAAGGTTCAAAATTTGAGCTTGTAATATGATCTATACTTGGCTTTCTTGATTGTTGATATTACTGTGTTTGTGGGCCTAATGTGCTAATTGCCTCTCATTTACCGCTTTGATTATTTGAACTGTATCAAACTATCTTCTTATGCCACCCTTCCGAGTCTTCTAAAAATATGGTGCACACGTATGTGTGGCCCACTTTTCTATTAGAGTTCATACCAAATAGAACGAGGCTAGATCAGCAACTAGGCCGGGCAAACTTTCATGCTCCCGGTACATTGCCCTCACCTTGGCTCGAGCTGTCCGCTCGGGTAAGCCATGTCGAGAATACACCCCCAGGATAACCTAGAATAACATAGCCCCATGCCGGATCCCTTGTAGGAACGTTTGTTTTCATCACGTGCATTTGACATTGGGGACTCAACACAGGGGTTGGGTCCGTCTAGGACAGGTGCACCCGAAATAAAAGACTATATGCATCCTACGTGCTATTTGTGCATTTGTTTGCTTCGGCTTGCATGTTGACCGGTTTCTAGAGTAGGTACAGAACATTGAGAAAAAGCATAAGTGAGAGACAGAAGAGAGAAAATTCATTTGATTTTCAAAATTTCGGTATTTGAAAAATCCTGAAACTCTGCTGAAATGTTGGAAAAAAATAAAAGAAAAGAAAAGGTCATTTCAAAGTGAGCCAAAAATCTCAAGTGCCATATTTCCCCTATTCCGTCAAAACTTACCGAACTACACGGGTCTGATTCTCACTGGATGTGAGATACGTAGGCAAATCTCATCGGTTCCGGCCCCAATGTTTAAAAAAATCCAAAACTATTTTCCTTTAGTTCCTTCTTTAGAAGTCTTTCCTTAGAAGATTAAAAAAAAAATATTTTAAACCCAAATTTTCCTTCTTTCCGAAGTCTTTCATACTAAAAAAAATCAATCAAACATCTAAAAATATTATTTTTCTTTTTTAGATGTCTTTCCTTCGTAAATGTCATAAAAGTTTAATAAATTGAAGTCCAAAATTTTGCGCTTTTCTTCAGAAGTACTTTTGTAAATTAATCACAAAACTCAGAAATCCGAAATATTTTCTTAAAAGTCCCACTTCCGAAAAATTCAGAGGCAACATTCAACATCCAAAAATATTTTCTTGCTTCTTTAGAAAAAGAGAAAATAAATGGAAATTCAAACAAAAATATTTTCTTTTTTACTTTTGAAATTCCCAAAGTTCGAAATATAAGAAAAAGAATTTTTAGAAGTCTTTCTTTCGCAAAAACAATTCAAAACCCATAATCCAAATTATTTTCCCATGATCAGGAGCTATTTATTTCCTGAACTATATAATGATCTGATTCATGTGACGTCATGATATGTAGGCAATCCTCATCGGATTCGATTATAGCCATAAATAAATTGAGTGAAAAATAAACCGAAAAAGAGATAAAAATTGAGTGAAAAAGAAAGAAAAGAGCGACAAAAAATAACAGAGAAAAACAAAGAGCGAAAACAACAAAAAGAGAAAAACATCAAGATGTGAAAGATCCAAAAAGAAAAGAAAAGAAAAGGAGAGTGGAAATGAAAGAAAAGAGGTACAGAGTGAAAAGGGATATTCAATGGCCGGGATGAAGCACACAACCGTTCAAACATATGGTGAAAGCGTTTAACTGTTAGGTGCATTTCATCCCGGCGTGCGATTTCCTATATGTTGAATATCTCAAAACTAACAAGGTTGTGGTGTGTGCAAATTAGCCAGGTTCTGTGCAGGTGGTTGGTTTTGATGGTAATCTGTCTTATCATCCATACTTCACAAGATCTAAAGGTAAGGTACCTATGGAATCTGACAGTCATATACCAATTATTGATCTTGAGGATAGCCCGGCATCGGCTATTCAACAACTAGAATCAGCAATTGCTGACGAGAATAGGATGTTGCGTCACTGCATGATGGAAATATAGGACGCATGGTCTAATGGTAGGGAACCGCCAAGTGCAATCCCTAGGTTCTCTAAGTTGATCCCGAGATCAGGTAAGGCTGCCAATGTCCCTATGTCCAACCTCTTTATCTCATGTAGGTACCCTCTATTGCTGTTTAACGGTCCTGGAATGCATTCTGTGGTTCGCCCCCAGGCGCCAGCCTCAAAAGCACCGCCAGCAATGTTCTCTGCAACACCAGTCTGCACCACAACACAACGAACTATACCACGGCCGTATGTTGAGCCTCCAACGTTCACCTTTCAGGGTCCACACTTTCAACCAGTAATAACATATGTGACCCCATACTCATTTACTCAACCATCGCAATATGACTTCTCGGTGGAGCAAGAAAAGGTTGTCAAGAATCCCGAGCAAGAGGAAATGGCTCGGAAGATAAAAAGTTAGGAACAGAGCATGAAGAACATGCAAGGACTAAGTGGCCAAAAAAGTGTCTCCTATTTAGATTTTTCCAAATGTCCATCTGCCAGCCGGTTTCAAAATGCCGAAGTTTGAAAAGTATGACGCGCACGGAGACCCGATCTACCGTGTAAAGAGATACTGCAATCAGTTGAGAGGGGTTGGTGGAAAAGAAGAGCTTCTGATGGCCTACTTCGGAGAAAGCATAACAAGAATCACTTCCGAGTGGTACATGGATCAAGAAATTACCCATTGGCATGTGTGGGATGATCTGGCCCGGAATTTTGTCCGCCAGTTCCAGTATAATGTGGGCATCTCTCCCGACAGAAACTCTTTGTCCAATTTGAAGAAGAAAATCGCAGAAAGTTCTCGTGAATTGCTGTCAAATGCCCACTCGTTCTACGGTCCCATTTCGGAGGTAACCTGCTTCGTCTTTACCAACGCCAGAAGGATGTCCGGGTTCTCCGACTAATGAAGGCCTTATACTACAGGCTATACCCATTCAGTAAGAGACTCCGATAGTTTTAATCCCTCTACCATATTTTACCCAATTTTTGACCGGATTAGAACTACGTACGACGGAAATTCCGGTGTAGTGCCCGGCTAGTCTTATCAAGATCCCCAAACTACTTGTCTTTGACCTCTCTTCTCCCTCGGTACTACAGAAGCTCGAGCTTCCCCCGGGCGCCCCGTAAATTGGTTAGTATATAAGAAATATTCCAGGGTGTTGTGATGATAGGGGTAGTTCTACGACGAATACACCACCGTGGCGGCGGTATACGCTAATACTTACACTTTGGAATATGCGTCGGTGTTGTAGTATGTGTTTCGGCTCGAGGTGGAGAGTTTTTACGGGCAACCTACCAAGCTCTATATAATCCCCAACCAGATGACCCCCAATACAATCCTCGCCCAAGAGAGCCTCTCAGAAGGAATCAGTTCACCCCTATTGGTGAATCATACTCATACTCGAGCTTGTTCCAAAAGCTAGTCAGACTAGCCAGTGGCCCCGAAACGGACAAACCCTGAGTAACCCTTGCACTGGGCTAATGCTAGATGTGAATACCACTCTGGAGCAGTGGGATATGATACAGAAGACTGTTGGACTCTTAAAAGAGAAGTGGAAGACTTCATCGAGGTCAAGGCAATAGTGCTTAGGATGAAGAGGCCCCTAATATGATGAACAATCCTCTGCCTACTCACACCAATAGGCCAGTAGTTGGAACGATTTGTGAACATGAGGAATTTGATCTGGCATTGAAGGCCATTGCAGCCATTGACGAGATAGAAGAAAATCCAAAACATGGTCGTCAAACCTGAATGTTCCCTATCAGACGAGATTCTCGGTAGCCAGTCTTGCTATCCTTTCTTCATCCGGATTATTAAAGGGAGTAATCTAGAAGTTTATACTTTTGTTGTCTTACTTTCCAATGTAAACCATTCTATCTTTACTGTCACTTCTCTTATTCTTTTTTCAGTTCTGTTAAATGTAGATTTCAATAATATGACATGCTTGCGGACTTCATGCCCAGATCCTATAACGCTGTCAGACTTCGAAATAATGAATCAAGACTTCAATGAAGATAAGTTTAAGGAAATAAACAAAGACTCGGAACAGCTGAAGAAAAATTGGCCCCAGATTGAAAAGATCCATACATTGTAACGGGAGTACTACCAAAAAAGAGCGTTGTGCTTGGGAAACATCGAAGGAAATATCCCTGAAACAACTGTCAACGTAGGTGCAGTCAAAAGGTACTATGCTTGATCCTCTATATAGAATTAATGTTCTCCGGTTGGGATGAATCGGGCTTTTTTTTCACTATCGAAATATTATACCCTTTGCAAACCCTTTGAGCCGGTTTCCTTTTCTTTGAGTACCCTCTTTGGAACCCAGAAGTTATTATCGAAAAAAATAAATGAAAAATGAAAAAAAAACAAAGAAGACAAAAAAAAGAAAAAGAAGAAGAAGAAGAAGAAAACAAAACAAAATAAATAAAAAAAGAGAGAGAGTTCACGTCATTGAACTACGTTCGACTTGATTCTGAAAGGATACTTAGGCAGCCTCTCTCTTGGGTTCAGTCATACAAAAACAAAAATCCGTATTCCCCCAAAAGTTGAAACTAGGGCAAATATTACAATGGTTCGGCGATGGTTTCGCCTAACAGGTTCCAAAGTTGTAAATTCATCCAAACTCTTTTTACCCAAATCCTTTTCAAGTCCTTTCGATCAATCGGCGAGAATGGTCAAGCATTGGAGGATACAGTAACTTGGATCTGATACAACCAAATAAGAGAAATAAAAAAGTCTTGTTGGTAAAAACCCTCATGGGCACCGTAAGGCAACGGTAAGTAAATAAATTAAAATGAGAGAGTCTTGTTAGTAAAAACTCGCAAAGAGCACTATAAGATGATGGTGAGAAGAGAAATGAGAGAGGTTAGCTGGTGAAAACCCGCAACAGGCGTCATTGATCAAAAAGAGGATCCCCACAGCCATTGGCATCGACGCAGTCTTGGGCAAGGTTTCTCGGTTTCGAGGCAAAAAGCTGTGAGAATCTTTGAGAGTCGAACAAGTTACACAGATCAGGCATCCAGTCCAAAGGCATGTCATGTTAATTGAATTCCGCATGTACTCCAGATAAGTCCTTCTTTCCCTTCCCCGCAAGGGACACCTCTTGTTTAAACTCATTTTTCATTCCACTATTTGCTTTTCTTTGAATCCCTTTCGATCTAACTTTTTTACAAAGACTAAGGTAAAGAAGAGATAGCAAGACTGATTTATAGGGTTCTTCGTTTGATACAAGCTAATCTGCAAAGAGGCACCCAACTTTGGCAGGGGCATCAAGTCGACCCCGACCAGCCATGGTGGCTAATGTTTTTAAATCAAAAACTCTCAAATGAAGGAAATCAAATTGAAGGTCCTACTATTGCAAAATGAAGTGGGAAACGGTTAGGTCCCACGTCGCTAACCGTCTTGGCAAGGTTGAAATGCCAAGGTACCCCAATGCTCTGAAGTTAAAATTGGAAGAAAGAAGTTAGAAGTGAAATGCACACAAAGGCAAAATAAAGTTGAAAAGGGTTAAGTCCCACGCGACCAACCATCATGGCAAAGTTTTGGAAAAGCCAAGGGTTCTACGAGGCCAGAAATACAATCGATATCCAGGAAACAACCAGTTACAGTTGAAATCACCATCAAAGAAGTCGAGCCGAGCGTCAAATGATTGAAACATTCAAGGCCCAAAACCAACCACCGTTTCAAATTAACAAAATGTTCTTTGTTTGAAAAACAGGAAACAGGTTCAATCCAAAGAAACCTTGCAAGAAGCAGGTGCAACCAAAAAGAAACCGCGCGGAGACTAAAATAGCTCTGCAACCACAACTCCAAATAGGGAAGTCGTCTCTAAATTCTCTCCGCATTTCACTCATTCTCTTAATAAAAAAGAAGAAAAAAAAAGAAAGTTCAAAATCATGGTAATATAGAGTATCCAATCGCTAGCTATATTGTTTAACATGGAGTCTCCACTCCCTAGTTGATTTTATTTTTAGACACATGGTATCCACTCCCTAGTCTCTTTTCCAATATAGGGTCTCCATTCCCTAGTTGATTTTATTTTAGACATAGGGTTCCACTCCCTAGTCTCTTTTCCAACATAGAGTCTCCACTCCCTAATTGATTTTATTTTAGACATAAGGTCTCCACTCCCTAGTCTTTTTTCCAACATAGGGTCTCCACTCCCTAGTTGATTTTATTTTAGACACAAGGTCTCCACTCCCTAGTCGATGTTATTTTAGACATAGGGTCTCCACTCCGTAGTTGATTTTATTTTAGACATAGGGTCTCCACTCCCTAATCTTTTTTCCAACATAGGGTCTCCACTCCCTAGTTTATTTTATTTTAGACATAGGGTCTCCACTCCCTCGTTTATTTTATTTTAGACATAGGGTCTCCACTCCCCAGTCTCTTTTCCAATATAGGGTCTCCACTCCCTAGTTGATTTTATTTTAGACATAGAGTCTCTACTACCTAGTCTCTTTTCCAACATAGAGTCTTCATTCCCTAGTTGATTTTATTTTAGACATAGGGTTTCCACTCCTTAGTCTCCTTTTCCAACATAGGGTCTCCACTCCCTTGTTGATTTTATTTTAGACATAGGATCTCCACTCTCTAGTCTGCTTTTCCAACATAGGGTCTCCACTCCCTAGTTGATTTTATTTCAGACATAGGGTCTCCACTCCGTAGTCTCCTTTTCTAACATAGGGTCTCCACTCCATAGTTGACGTTATTTTAGACATAGGGTCTCCACTCCCTACTCAAAATAGCATGTTTGCATCATTATGTAGTTTACAAACCTATACAAGCATTTTCTATAATTTTTCATAATTTTTAAAGCTCAAAATTAATTTCTTTTACATCTCTTATTATATAAATATCTAATAGTTACCCCTCAATTTATTTTGTGATGACTTAGCTACCTAAAATAATTATTTTGCACCTATAATATGTTTTTCAAACATTTTATTTCATTACATATAATTACATTAGCATTTTTAAATCTATTTGTCTAATTTTGCAATAATGGCCTATATTCATACAATTACTCTTTATTTTATATGACTTTGCGCCAAAATAGCATATTTATATTATTATAATACAAAGTTATTATATTAAAATATTTCAGTGCATAAATAATATTTTATTTTATTTATTAAGCATTTTATAAATCATTTTATAATAAATTTTGGGGTATTTAAATAGTAGCCTAATTTCTTACCTATTTTTCGGACCTAGACTACCCAGACCTCAGCCCAATTACCCCAAAACCCTTGGCCCAATAACCCTAGCCCAAGCCAAACACCGCTAGCTCCTAACCAGTCCAAAACCCGACCTAACTCTTCTCAAATCCCAACCGTTGATCAAAAGTGATCAACGACTCACAATATTTTCCCCACCTCTCCTTATATCCCCACTCAAAACCCTAGAGACCATTTTCTCCTCCCAGCCGCCTTTGAATCCCCTTCTCTTCTTCTACAGACCCTAGCCGCTACATCTCTCAACTTCTCCAAATCCGGCTCTGAAATGGAATCAATCACTGATTCACTTACCTTATTCATCTGCTCTCACTATTGCTCGTTCATTTATGGTATTACATAGGTGCTTGCCTAGGTTTAGTACGCATCACTTCCGAGATCGGACTGGAACGACTTGGATCTTTTGATCTTAAGCGGTTTTCCGTCTATATACGCTCAATAAGAGCGATTTACACACTTGGTTCGAGTTTCAGACGGTTGAACCCAATTAGAGTTTGAGTCTCTTTATCTCCCTTTCTGATTTTGATTTGTATATGATATTCTCTTTCCTTATTTGTGCTTAATTGATTGTTTTCCATATTTGTTCTTTCAATTTCCACTACTATATAAACCCCTCCCCATTCCCCTTTTGGAAAGACTTGAATCGTTAAAATTTTTCACTAAAAACTAAAATTATTGCTCTTTGTTCTCTAATTCTCTTGTTCTATACTCTAGTTCTTGGCCGACTGAAAGCCAAGGCCACTGAAATTCTGGGTTCTTGCTCTTTGTTGATATTCAGAATACTGTGGAATTTTGTTCTTTCTTGTTATCTGCTTAACTGGTAAGTTACTTGGCCTTTACGATTTCATTCTTATGTGTCTATGGATTGCATACTTCTTAAATTCATGGCTTAATGTGTTCTGGGGCTATTTTCGTGTGTAACTTTGCTAGCTTTGGACTTGTATTATGATCTGAACCTCTTTAGCATTTGATTTTTACCTAAACTTCATGGTTTCGAGAGATGTTATTTGAATATGCTTCACTTGAATAATTTAGACCTTCTTAGGATCATTTAGACTAATGTTTTGAACAACTACATGTTTACACTTACTGTTTGACATGAGCATTGCTTTCATACTCTATTATGTATTCCCTCTATAACATGTTCCAATATGTATCAAGACCTTCACTATGCCTTGCTCCCCTACTGGTGTCACTAAGACATTCTCTATTGACCTCCCTAGTATGAGCACTGCTCGGGGACTATTCGAGACCTTTGTGAACTCTGACACACTAGGGCTTGAGGTTCTTTGGCCATTCTCTTTAATACTAAGACCTGAGCTACCTTTGACACTCGGTTCTGTCCTCCTTCTGTCTATTGAATTTATGATGATAGGCTATAATTACGTATTTTAGTCGATTATTACACTATAATTTACTGCACTTTAGTTGAGTTTGCGCTTTAATCGCTAGTGTTTTGTACTAATTGTGTGTTTTATGTTGTAGGAGTGATTCCGAGCTATATAGATGTTATGGAATGAACTCAAGTGATTTGGAGCTTTGAAGTCTGAGTAAAAGCCCAAGGAATTAAGCTGAGATCGTGTTCGGTGATCAGCGGATGATAGAGCGATGAAACGAAGAATAGAGTAGGCATATTGCCCGTTCTCTAGTAAAATACACATAACGTATCGCTCAAAACTCTACTTGGACTCCACAATATATGGTAGGAATGCTAATTCAAAGGGCTACAACTTTTAAGTTTTACGTTTTTCCAAATTCCAAACAGTCCGCGGTCAGGTCTGCGGTTAAATCCGCAGCCGCGGACAGAACACTATGCAAAATCCGCGGTCAGGTCCGCGGTCGAATCTGCGGCCGCGGACAGCCAGTCCGGGAAAAGTGTCCTTTTTCACATAGGAGAAGGTGTAATTGTTTGGTTCCGACCCTACTTAATATATATACATGGAAAAATGATATTGAGTACCTTTGACATACCTTTGACATAATTTAGACCTAAGGAGACCGGAGATTCGACCTAAGGAGGCAAGAACACACTGGAAGCAAGACAGAGAATTCTTCCACGAGTTTTTCACTTCCTTCTTCCTATTTTGTTTATTGGTTATGAATTCTAGTATTGTATTTTTGCATACTATTATGAATAGCTAATTTGTTATCTAGAGTTTTGATAGAACCTTTTGTAGGATGAATTCTTGTTATTTTTTTATATAATTAAGCCATTGGATTTCTCTACTTGTTCAACTACGTGTTGTTGCTGTTGATTGAATGACCATCAATTGACTGTGCCTATTTAGTGTGTACTGCTCGAGAGAGAGTACATATTTAGGTAGTTGTTGAACAACGTGACTCCTAACGTATGTGAGAAATCAATACAGTGGGTTTAAATGTAGGTTTAGAAATAACAAAGCCTTGACGTAGTCATTATGAGCGGTTAGATAAAGCCAACTAGCATAGTTCGAGAGAATATGTCTAGTAAATTATTGTAGTTGCTCAAGAGAGAATTACGGCACCTAAAGTGCTCACGATCAGTAGAGAATACATAGGCGAAATTGTAGGAAACATAGCGGGAAGGATTCCAACATTTGGGGAAATCATAACTCTAGACCTCCTAAATTTAATCTCCAACCCTTGGTATCTTTAGTTGTTTATTTGCTACTTTAGTTTCTTAGTTAATTAGTTAGATATATGAATCTTAATCTTTATAACTTAAAAGTTATTCGAGCTTGTCCTCTTAGTGATATTGAACAGTTATAGTGAAACCTTAGTTCTCTGTGGGATTTGACTCCGGACTTTTAGACCGAATTATATTTGCAGCGACTGCTTATCCTTTTTGGGACTAGAGTTGGGCGTGATCAAATTTTGGCGCCGTTGCTGGGGAACTAATGGTGTAGTTGTAGCTGTATATATTGCTAGGTTTCAAGTTTGAACTTTTATTTTGGTTTGTTTTATTTTATTTTTTGTTATTATAACTGTTGATTTGAGAACCATGACATCTTGGAATTATGGGAATTTAGGTGTAGATAATTATTCTATTGATCCTCATACATATTGTGAAGGAAACCACCCGTATCAAAATTATCAAAATATTTCCGAGAGCGAGTTATGTGCACCAACTCAATTTTATTTGTGGATGTGTGTGATGTGTGTGGTGGTAAAAATGGTCACTTTTATGGTTGTGCTTATATTTCTTGTCTTTCCCCAGCCCCTTACTATGATGGTTCTACCTTTTCTTGTGAAGTTAATAGGAACAAAGAACCAGGGGATGCAGACCTGAAGGAGATCAAGGATATGTTAAAGTGCCTTCTGGAACAAAATAATGAAAAACGATTGCAGATAGTAAGAGGTAACTATTCGCAACTTGGAGGCTCAAGTGAGTCAAGTGGTTGAAGCTTTTAATGCTCACCAAGCTAATTTTGGGGATAGGAGACAAGAAGAGCGTGAATTTGAGGTGCTAATCGGGAGGTCAGAGTAGAACATCAACAACCTAGCCAACTACAATTTGAGGATGTAAATGTTGTAGAAGTGAGACTAGAGTCAGCCAAGGACATTCAGGATATAAATGTTGTTGACTCTAGTATCATTGATGTTGAGGATACTGAAAGTCCTGAAGTTCATGTGTGTGAGCGCATTGATCCTCACTCCAAACATTTTCACATTGTGCTTGGATGAAGATATGGAAATAGAGTCATCCGAGTCGATTGAGAAGTCAAGGAATGAGGAACAAGGTGCCTACATTCTCGAATTTTTCTTGCCAGAAAGACAGGACTACATACCTCATTTAAATGTCAAGAAGTGTAGAATAGTACAACGGTTTCTTGGGCCAATTAGATTTGTTCCTCCACCCATGGAGCATAGCCGAAAACTTGATGCCAAATTGGGGGTTCAATTCATAAGCTCGAGGAAGAGGCAAAAAAAAGTGATTCGCGTCGTGCCGCGACGTTAAATCAAGCGCTTGTTGGGAGCCAACCCAGCTTTACTGCTTTCTTTTATTTTTTATTATTATTTTTTTAATTGTATTATTTTTGTAGTGTTGATTTTTGATTTTCCATGAGCATGGATAGCAAAGCTATTGTAACAATCCGACCGGTCGTTTGTCTTTTTAGAACCCCGTTCCCCCAAATAAAACTTTCCATGCTCGCTTTAACCAATTTACGACTTGCGGGGATGGTTGGTTCGGGATTTAGAAGAGTTTGGATTGAAATATACACATTTAACTCTTTAGGATTTCCTTAAAAAGGCTAAGTTTGACTTTGGTCAATATTTTGGGCAAACGGGTTCGGATTCGTATTTTGACGGGGGTCCGGAGGGTCCGCGGGAAAATATGGGATCTGGGCGTATATCCGAAATCAAATTCTGAGGTCCCTAGCCCGAGTAATGAATTTTTATTAGAAATTGTTAATCTAAAATATTAAGGATTTAAAGAAACTAAATAATGATTGATTTCATGGGTATCGGGCTCGTATGTTGGTTCTACAGCCCGGCACAAGTCCAAAATATCATTTAAGACCTACCCGCAAAATTTGGCGTCAATCCGAGTAGTTTAAGGGCGTTTTGGCCCGTTGGAGGAAAATTAAGAACTTGAAGTTCATTAGTTTGATTCATTTGGTTTTAGGGGGGTGATTCCTAATTTAGTGTTGTTCCGGGTGTTCCGAAGGTTCGAGTAGGTCCGGTTCATGATTTCAGACTTGTCGGTATGTTCGGGCGGGGCACGGGAGCCCCGAGCGTCAATCGGATGAGGCTCGAGTGAAGTGGAAAAATTGGAGAAGTGCTGAAGGTTGCTGCTTTTGTCATAACCGCACCTGCGGTTGGTGGACCGCAGGTGCGAGACCGCAGATGCGGTCCTTGTATCGCAGAAGCAGCTCAGGTAAGCTAGGCTAGGAACCGCAGAAGCGGCTCCCAAGCCGCAAATGCGGCTCCGCATATGCGGCCTCCAGACCACAGAAGCGGTCCCAGCCTTCTCTCCCCATTTCGCAGATGCGGCCATATCCTCACAGATGCGGGACCGCAGATGCAGTCCCCTGACCACAGATGCGGAAATCACTGAACCAGTGAGGTTCATTAAAGACGGGTTCTAAGTCATTTTTATCACATTTTCACTCCTCCTTTGGGCGATTTGGGAGCTTTTGAGAGAAGGACTTCGCTTAGCATCTTGAGGTAAGTGTGTGATACCTATTTCTAGTTTAATATCATTGTCTTAGGAATATTAAACACTAGTATTAGGGTGAAATCATGGGGTTAGAGAAACTAGCTAGGGTTTTAACAAAACATAGATTTAACCACGAAATTTGTTATGAAATGAACTAGAAACCATATATTATTGATCTTTAGGTTGTAGAGAACAACTTCCTTCGAAAAATCTCGGAATTCGGGTACGTGAGCCTGGGGTCGGAAATTAGGAAACTCGTGTTGATGGTTGGAAAATTTCTTAAATAGCTAGAATTTGATCTTGTGAGTCTATATTAACTAGTTCTTACTCCATTTAACTAGTTTGGGATTGTTCAACTCCGAATTGAGGGCTTGGAGTTGTTCTTGGCATTTGGAAGTGCACTTTGGAGCGAGGTGAGTCTCCTTTCTAACCTTGTAAGAGGAAATTGTCCCCATAGGTATAATAATTGAGTAATTTGTTATTAAATGCGAGGGCTACGTACGCACTAGGTGACGAGAGTCCGTGCGTAGCTACTATTATGTTAATTGTCCGGGTAGTTTAGGGCCCGTATCATGCTATATTGTAATTGTTTCCATATTTTCTTGCTAATGTTATCACTTAGGATATGCTAGAGACTTGAAAAAAAGATAAGCGAAGGTATACCTTCATTGGACACTTGTATGAATTATTTTGGAAATAAATGCGCATTCATGGGCTTCCTTCAATTAAATTGATATTTGTGGATCGGGCCGATCGCCTCGGTAGAAATAGATGCATCTATGGTTCGCGCCATTCGACCCTCTGGCAGTGCACAGTTATTTTTCTGTTGGATCGGGCATAACATGCGCATGACATATATATGTGTGAAATCTTACCCATGGCTTATTCTGTTAAATATTGAAATGTGTACGGTTAACTGCCAAATTGCTAGGGACATGACTTATTATCTCTTGTCACATACTGTTGATTATTTGTGATTATCATGCCTGACAAAACACCTTATTATATTATTCGACCCTAGTAAGTGTCAAGTCGACCTCTCGTCTCTACTTCTTCGAGATTAGATGGGATACTTACCGGGTACATATTGTTTATGTACTCATACTATGCTTCTGTACTTAATTGTACAGGGTCTGAGGCAGGTACATCTGACAATCAGTTTGGTGCGTGCCCCTGATTCATAGTCCGGGACTTCCACGGTAAGCTGCTCCTTTCCTGTGGCGTTCGGTAGCTTGATGGAGTCTTTTCCTACTTTTGCTGTCTATTCTATCTCGGACAGTAGGATAGTTTATTATTTTGTACATTCTACTAGTTGCCCATTACTTATGACACCGGGTCTTGGCACACACATTAGTAGACGGTATTATTTTTTTTGGGGTTGTATAATTTTATGACTTTAATAATCATCTTGATACATTATTGATCGCTTCTGGTCTTACTTTAATTTGAGAATCTGTTATATTTATTTTTGAGTAAATGTAAAATGAGAACTTAATTGTATTTTCCGCGTTGGCTGGCCTGACAATGGTGTCGGGCGCCATCATGACCTATTGTAGAAAATGGGTCGTGACAGCTATTGGAAGGATGCAACAACAAACTAGATGGTTGGAACTAAGTGTGAGGTACCCGCACGAAGGACCAATCCTGGGAGAAGTCTGAGTACCCCATGAGCTGCTAGTGCTTCGGCCTTTGGCCTGCCAGGGAGTTTCTTTTACCCTCTTATAGTTATGATGTACATTGGGGACAATGCACAATTTAAGTGTGGGGTGAGGAGATTTCTGGGTGACTTTCTATGCTACTTTAGATGTGTTATTTTAATTGAATTTTTTTTTTTACAAAAATAGAAAAGATTGGACTTTTTCCGAAGATGGATCTATTAGACAATTTTCTTGAGGGATTCAAGTCTAAAGAAAAAGGACAAAAAGATTTTCTTTTGTTAGGTAGTATAACAATTTCCCCTTAGTTTTTCTTTGTGCCGCAGTTCTTTTTCAAGGGTTTTATTTGAACCGGGTGTAGTTAGTTTTATTTTTTTAGGAGTAGGAGCCACTGTGAGATGAATTGAATTGAAGCAATATCTCTTGACTTTGTCATGCCTTGAGTATAGTGAGTACTTTGGTTGTGACGCTTAGGCTCAGTTTTTGACTCTTGTAGAAGTACCTTAAATTGTATAAGCTTAACTTTTCTTAAGCGCTTTGACTAGAGTGTCTTGATGAAACACATCCTGAGTGAGTTATGTGCCATGTGTGTGTGAGGTTTGTGTGTTATTCTGTGCATTGCATTTGATGTCTAGAACTTGCCCCGTGTGTTTCCAAAGTGAAGTAGTAGTTTTGTTCAGTCTTGGAAGTGATATAGGCGTTTCTTTGTTGAGCCAGATATGTATATTTTACCCGCCTAATTGTTATGTATCATAGTTAACCCCTTTGAGCCTGTAATCCTGTTTCTTTGGCAACCACATTACAAGCCTTACCCATTTGTTTGAATTAATCATCTATTTGAACCCTCTAACCTCTCATGAGCACTTGAATTGTTATGAACTATGTAAAAGTTAAAGTGTGGGGTGGTTGGTTTAGCTTTTGAGTGGAACTAACAAAATAAGGAGAAAGGTGCACTGTTCTTAACACGTAAGAGCCACTTGAAATTGAAAATAAAAGGAAAGGAAAATATAGTTGTATTGCTGTGAAAAATAATCATTGATAGTGGTAAATCTTGATGTAATTGTGCTTAAAGAAGTTTGGGGTAATATACATTGATGTGAAGGTGGAGTTTGGTTTGACATAAGTATGGGGTTTGAATGTTAAAGTATATGTATTAACGTGCTTAGGGAGGTGTAGTCACACATCTAAATGTATCCTACCCGTCCCACAGTCTACATTACAACCAAATAAATTCCTACTTGATCCTAGACTGAATGAGCTCGATTAGTAGAGCAGTACACTACGGGCAAGCCTATGGTGCATCTTTTGTGGCATATGAATGTTATTTCTGAGAGTGAGTGAATTCTTTCTATCTTGAGTTCCTAAGTGTTCTTAAATTTTATTGTGTGGAACTGCTCTCTTTTGTTGTGTAAGGGCACGTGATTCATGAAGGAAAGCTAATCTTTGACCTCTATGTTAGAGTAAGTGGGTGAGTTTTGAATAATGCATGGTACTTGTGAGTCAAATCTTGAGGTGAAGATGTTACACTTTTGTACTTAGTCTATTTTAAATATTCTTGGTGTGATGAGTTAGGAGAATTGTTTAAAAAGGTCGTGTATATATAAAGTGTAGTTTGATTGCTCGAGGACGAGCAATGGTTTAAATGTGGGGTGTTGATGATAGGCTATAATTACGTATTTTAGTCAATTATTACACTCTAATTTACTGCACTTTAGTTGAGTTTGCGCTTTAATCGCTAGTTTTTTGCACTAATTGTATGTTTTATGCCTTGTAGGAGTGATTCCGAGCTATGTAGATGTTATGGAATGAATTCAAGTGATTTGGAGCTTTGAAGTCAGAGTAAAACCCCAAGGAATTATGCCGGGATCGTGTTCGGAGATCAACGGATGATAGAGCAATGAAATAAAGAATAGAGTAGGCATATTGCCCGATGTCTAGTAAAATGCACATAACTTTTCGCTCAGAACTCCATTTGGGCTCCACAATATATGTTGGAAAGCTAATTCAAAGGGCTACAACTTTTATGTTTTATGTTTTTCCAAATTCCAAACAGTCCACGGTCAGGTAAGCGGTCGAATCCGCGACCGCGGACAGAACACTATGCAAAATCCGCGGTCAGGTCCGCGGTCGAATCTGCGGCCGCAGACGTCCTGTCCGGGAAAAGTGTCCTTTTTCGCGTAGGAGAAGGTGTAGTTGTTTGGGCCCGACCCTACTTGGTATATATACATGGAAAAATGGTATTTTGAGCACCTTTTGACATACCTTTGACATACTTTTGACATAATTTAGACCTAAGGAGACTGGAGATTCGACCTAAGGAGGCAAGAACACACTGGAAATAAGGCGGAGAATTCTTCCACGAGTTTTTCACTTCCTTCTTCCTATTTCCTTTATCGGTTATGAATTCTAGTATTGTATTTTTGAATACTATTATGAATAGCTAATTTGTTATCTAGAGTTTTGATAGAACCTTTTGTAGGATGAATTCTTGTTATATTTTTATGTGATTAAGCCGTTGGATTTCTCTACTTGTTCAACTATGTGTTGTTGTTGTTGATTGAATGGCCATCAATTGACTGTGCCTATTTAGTGTGTACTGCTCGAGAGAGAGTACATATTCAGGTAGTTGTTGAACAACGTCGCTTCTAACGTATGTGAGAAATCAATACAGTGGGTTTAAAGGTAGGTTTAGAAATAACAAAGCCTTGACGTGGTCATAATAAGCGGTTAGATAAAGCCAACTAGCATAGTTCGAGAGAATATGTCTAGTAAATTATTGTAGTTGCTCGAGAGAGAATTACGGCACCTAAAGTGCTCACGATCATTAGAGAATACATAGGCGAAATTGTAGGGAGCATAGCGGGAAGGATTCCAACATTTGGGGAAATCATAACTCTAGACCTCCTAAATTTAATCTCCAACCCTTAGTATCTTTAGTTGTTAATTTACTGCTTTAGTTTCTTAGTTAATTAGTTAGATATAAGAATCTTAATCTTTATAACTTAAAGTTAGTCGAGCTTGTCCTCTTAGTGATATTGAACAGTTATAGTGATGTCACGACCCAAACCGATGGGCCGCGACGGGTGCCTGAGTCCTACCTGTCAAACACCTCTAAGCAAGCGTCTAAGATATGAACCTGAATAACATTTGCTGAATTACGAAAATAACATACATGAAGGAAACCTGCCAACAAGGCATATGTACGTATACATGCAGAATACAGTGGGCGAGCCGACAAGGCTGCTATAGACAACTATACATCCAAAACTGAAAGCCGACAAGGCCACATACAACCCAACTAGACATACTGACTACAGACCTCTAATAGAAACATAACTGTATAAAGACGGGACTGAGCCACGTTATACATACATACACACACACACACACACACACACACACACACACACACACACATATATATATATATATATATATATATATATATATATATATATATATATATATATATATATATATATTCAAACGTATCGTACCAAAATCAAAAGCAACTCCAGATCAAGTGGAGCACGCCAACTCTCACTGATCAGGGATCCTAAGAAGGGGGACCGTCAGCTTGCCTACCTGCACCTGCGGGCATGAAACGCAGGCCACATAAAATAGGGCATCAGTACGAAAAATGTACTGAGTATGTAAGGCATGAAAATTAGTACGTAGAAAGACATTGATGAAACATGGAATAAATAAACACATCTTTAAATCTGAATAACTTTGTAAATTCTGAAACATTTATAATGTCATGCACGTGCGTATAAATGTCATTCCATGCATAGGTATGGGTGTACATAATATCATCAAGCCACTGAGGGCATCCCTCATATCGTCTCGGCCACTGTGGGCAACATCATCAACATATACCAACTGATCAGGTGGTGGTGCGTATATAAAGCCGTAACCTTTTCCCATATCCCATATATATTTACATATATACACGTATATAACGCCATCTGGTCATGGGTCAATGCACATGTATAAATTGGTGAAATGCATGAAAAATACGTAATAATCTCAATATTCCTCCTGGATCAACTTTTTTCAACTGCGTATTATTTTGAGACTCATGAACAGAAGATAATAATAATTCTCATGGGGAATAAAGAATATAGACACCCCTAGTATTTCTATGAATATAGTAATTTATGGAAACTGTGCGTTTGCTCGTTTTTTCTGGATAATTTGGACCATACCAAAAGAAAGAAGGGATGGACTTAACATACGTGGAGTAGAGGAACTCCGTATAACATTCTTGGCGAAGATTGCACCGTACTCTTTTAGAACCGCAAAATTCCACGTTGCTACTATTCCAACAAATTCTCATTGGAAGCTTTTGCTTTTTTTTATGCTTTTTGGAACGAAATTTAGCTTCTGTTGCTAACGATCTTCCTGAAGGAAGATGTTATATCAAATGTGTTATGAATTTATTAGCTTCTGTTTCTAATGTTTCTTTTGAGCTAAGAATGATATGCCAACAATGATTCATGGGTTTGGATCCTACATGAGATATCTTGGTTAAATTTTACTTTATCCTTAGGTGGCCACATGGACTAAATGACTAAGAGTCATTCTTAGTCATGGTGGCTTTGTGCCACGTTTTGGGTGGGTGTATTTTATAAATTTTTATCCATTATTAGTTAACAGGGTAATGTTCGGTTATCCGGTAATTAACCAATTAACCGCATAATTTAAAAATTGCCACAAATTATTTAAAATTCTACTTATTTTTAATATACTTTATATATACTTTATACATTATACTATCGTGGTCATATGGTACCTTGCATGGTACTAGTTCATAATTATCGGGTATTTTCGCTCGACCCGTATTTTATCCCAAATTGGCCACATTCAACGAAACGCATTTTCTTTAATTCGTGTACCCCTTTATCCTTCATAACACTTATTTATCGCTTGTTATAAATAGCGTAAATACGTTAACGTCAAGATGATCTCATCCCCGAGTCTACGTCAATAAACTGAAGACGAAACTTTTAACGTACGAAAACGCGAGATGTAACATCCTTCCCCCCTTAGAAACATTCATCCTCGAATGTTCAACTCCCCGTGATCTGTATAACTTTGGCAGGCTCGCCTTTGTAACAATAATACTACCAACTCTCCCCGTTGAAGCTTAATAACCCAACGCCACAGAGGACCACAATTATGAATAACGACCATGGCCTCACACGAACAAAGACAATAACCAACACAAGAATTTATACACGTACCTTATGGTTATGACGTCTCAGTCGAAACCTTCTCTGGAGGAGGAAATAAGTAGGGATATCTAGACTTCATGTCTTCCTCGGACTCCCAAGTCATTTCTTCCACAATGCTGTTCCTCCAAAGTACTTTCACGGAGGCTACCTCCTTATTCCGTAGCTTGCGGATTTGTTGGTCTAGGATGGCAACCAGAATTTCCTCGTATGACAAGTCCTCTGTAATCTGTACATCATCTGTGGACACCACTCGGGTAGGATCGCGAATGCACTTCCGTAACATAGATACGTGAAAAATCGGATGGACAGACTACAACTCCGAGGGAAATTCTTACTCATAAGCTACTTGGCTTACTCTCCGAATGATCCTATAAGGCCCAATATACCGTGGGCTCAGTTTACCTTTCTTGCTAAACCTCATCACACCCTTCATAGGTGACACCTTTAAGAATACCCACTCATCAACCCCGAACTCTAAATCATGTCGCCGCACGTCAGAATATGACTTCTGACGACTTTGAGCTATCAACAGTCGATCCCGGATAAGCTTTACTTTTTCTATGGCTTGCTGAACTAGGTCTGGACCATGTAACCCAGATTCTCTAACATCAAACCACCCTATAGGCGACCTACACTTTCGTCCGTAAAGAGCTTCGTATGGAGCCATCTGAATATTGGAATGGTAACTATTGTTATATGCAAACTCAATAAGTGGCAGATGATCATCCCAGCTACCTTTGAAGTCTATTACACAAGCTCGTAACATATCCTCCAGTGTCTGAATAGTACCCTCAGCTTGTCCTTCTGTCTGGGGATGAAATGTTGTACTAAGACTTATTTGAGTCCCCAATCCTTTTTGGAAGGACCTCCAGAAGTTAGCTGTAAATTGAGCTCCTCTATCCGAGATAATAGATACAGGGACACCATGCAGCCGTACTATCTCCTTAATATAAAGCCTTGCATATCCTCTAAGGAATATGTAGTTCTAACTGGCAGAAAATGGGCTAACTTTGTAAACCCATCAATAATCACCCATATCAAATCGAACTTACGCTAGATACGAGGTAAGCCTACGATGTAATACATATTGATTACTTCCCATTTCCAAGTCGGAATCTCCATAGCTTGCAATAACCCACCGAGTTTCTGATGCTCAATCTTAACCTGCTGACAGTTAGGACACAGAGCAACAAACTCCGCTATATCCTTTTTCATTCCGTCCCACCAATATACTTCCCTGATATCACAATACATCTTGGTCTCTCCTGGATGGACAGAATAACGAGAATAGTGAGTTTCTGCCATAACCTGCCGATGCAGCCCTGCAACATTAGGCACACATAATCGCCCTTGATATCTGAGGACTCCATCTTCTGTAATTTCAACGGTGTGTTCTCCTTCTGAAGGGTGGTATCCCTCTAATGAACTAACACAGGATCCTCGTACTGGCGTTTCTTTACTTCCGTTACTAAAGAGGATGTTGCCGTATTTTGAATAGTAATTCCAATATCACTTGAGTCCAGTAACTGAACTCCAAGACTAGCTAGCTGATGAACCTCATGGGCTATTCCCTTCTTTTCTGGCTGTAAATATGACAGGCTACCCATAGATCTATGGCTGAGGGCGTCGGCTACTACGTTCGCCTTCCCTGGATGGTATAAAATATCAACATCATAGTCTTTAAGTAGCTCCAACCATCACCTTTGACGTAGATTCAATTCATTTTGCTTGAAGATGTACTGGAGGCTCTTATGATCCGTATAGATATCAACATGAATGCCATATAAGTAGTGCCTCCACATCTTTAGTGCATGAATCACCGCGGCTAACTCTAAATCGTGGGTCGGGTAGTTCTTCTCGTGCTTTCTTAGTTGTCTAGAAGCATAAGCCACAACCTTACCATGATGCACCAGCACACAACCAAATCCAACGCCTGAAGCGTCATATTAGATCACATAACCATCGGTCCCTTCTGGGAGCATTACAACCGGTGTATATGTAAAAAGAAGAAAGTTTATAAAATTTAAACACATATGGAATTGGGAAAGGGGAGTCCTAGATTGATTAGCCTACAGGATCATACCCATGCAATGCCCGGTAATCACTCCTCAATAAGGGGCTACACGTGACATTAGCGCGCAGTCATCATATCCTTTTACTACCCATCACCCACCCTTTAGTGGTTATATGAGCGAGTTTAATTAATGACCTCTACCAGTCCCTTTCTTATGGCCCTGGAGGAATTTGGGACCCCCTAAATCTGGACAATTCTAGACAACCTAAGGTTTATAAAAAAGGCAAAAATCAAGGTGACAGGCAAATAACATATAGGAAAAACAAATAAGGACATACACTTAGAAGGCTCACATTTTACCTCCGCATGTATATAGGCAATCAAACAACACGTCTAAAACACAGCTTTTCAAAAGAAGTTAAAAAATCCTAAGAACATGATATCACAAAAAAATAGAACATGCAGCGTTTGTTTTTTCGGGAAGTAGTAGGATCCTAACCAATTTGCCTACTGGTTTTACAGCTTGTTAAACCTGGATAATTTCACATATAGACAACGCTGGTTTCACAATTATTTAACGCCCTAAGGCTTGCCTAAGTGCGTATATGCAGTCACATTTATGCAAAAGACATTTTTTTTAAGTCTTTTATCCTATAGGCATGCTTTCTATTAATTAATTAACACAGCATTGAGGACTATTAAAGAAACGAGTAAGATAATTGATTAACTGATTCAGAACCTATAGGCATGATTTCTAATTAAACTGGTTTAGATCCTATAGGCATGATTTCTACGATTAAGGCTGATTTTAAATCCTATAGGCATGATTTCTATGCTTAAAGCAGAATTTTAATCCACAGGCATGATGTTTAATTTTATATAAGGTGAAGCAAGCAGAATTTATATGACCAAAGCGAAACCCCTATACGCATGTTATCTAACAAACATACTTGAACAAAATGAACCCTATAGGCATATTATCTAACAAACACATTTGAACAAAATGAACCCTATAGGTATATTATCTAACAAACACATTTGAACGAAATAAACCCTATAGGCATGTTATCTACCCATCTTTACCCACAGTATACAACTACCCTCCCTTTTCACTAGTCACCCCAATATCTATATACAAATAATTATTACGAACCAATGATTGAATAAAAATTACATAAATAGAATAGGAATTAAGCTATAGGGAGCCTGAAGTAGGCCAAAATTAAATCCTGGTGTACCAGGCCTTCACTAGTCTCAAATGCCCAAGATTTCATAGCCCAATTCATGCTCAGGTGTGTCAGAGTTCCCTAAGGATCTCAAGGATCCCGGGCAGCGCTCACACATAGACTTTCTTAAATAAGGACTGATTGTGTGCAGTGTGGACGTGCCACCCCTGATATGCCAGAGTTTGGAGAGGTCTCATGGACCTCTAAGCAGTGCACATACCAGAGGGGCTGAACTTAATAATCTAAGAATAAGTGAGAGTGCTTGACAGGATTTTAAAGAGCTTTTGGTAAACAGTATAAAGAAAAGTCTTAGGAGTGAAGAGATTCTCTGAAACTAGTACTAGTTTGAGTGGTAAAACAGTTTGAGAAAAACATGAAGAACATTTTTTAAATCAGAGTGCAAGTCACAAAACAAACAGCTTCAAAAATACTTTTGGGCAAACAGACTCTACCTATAGGGAGAAAGAGATTTGGGGACATATAGAATACACCCTAATGTATAAGCAAACAGATGCACAAGCTTCTCAAGAAATTGCAAGTTAATTACAAAGGTTACAGCAAAGTCATGTTGAGAATACATGGATCTTGAACACACAATCAGAGTACTTTGTAGGGCTAGATGACTTAGCAGGATCTCATTAGTGAAGTAGAGTAAGCAAGATTTAGATGAACAAACTAGGCAAGCACTTCATGAAAACATTCATAGTTTGGAAATACTAATCACAAATAGAACAAGCAGAATTAAGACATGCTGGGTGAATCAGTAAACAAGCAATGTAGCTTGGACATGCTAATGAGCAAACAGTATGCATGCAATTATCACAAGGCAGGATTGGGCATACTAAACAGTAGACAGATTCTTATGGATAAATATACTAGTCAGAACAAACTCCAATATGCTAAGTGAGACAGTAGTTAGGCAGTGTGATTTAGGCATGCTAATTACACATTGAGCGCATGATAGTAAAATAATAAACGGGATTGGAAGTCACAACTAATGAATTTAAACAGCAAAGAAACACATAGTTTTGGAATTTGAATTGAATCAGAACGTACCAGTACAGAGTATAGAGCAGAGATGGTGCAAATAGCCAGCCTTGGCTTACAGCCGGCTGGGTTAGTAAGGATTACAAGTAACAGAAGAGAATAGAGAGCTTTGAGAGTGTGAGAGTGTGAGAGTGTTGATGAACCAATGTTCGTGTCCTTTCAAAAGTCAGAATGGGGAGATTATATAGCACTTAGCAGAGTAAAACAAATAAGGCAAAGAATAATTAAGAGTTCCAAATAAGATATGCCAATAAAATTAAATAGTTAATTGGGGCTAAACCCAATCAAATAATTCAATAGAATCCGGAAAGCACCCCTTAAATTAGGGAGAATCAATTAACAGCTAAGTTACAGGTTCAATAAGGTAAATAAACCAATCAAAGACCCTCTAGGAGTCGGTTAAAGCAATTAAATCCCATAAATCAGAGTAAACCAATTAAGGCAGGTAGTACCAGTCATGAGTCACAAATAAGGAAAGAAATCACAGAGAAGTACCAATCTCGGCAAAAAATATAATTTGAACCCTAATTAGGCAAATAAAATCAGTCAATCCCTTTTAATTGACAGAACTAACGAACAACGGGCAAAATATTAAAATAATCAGTGAAATAAGCAGAAACACTAGGGATTAAAACATAGATATGAAAAATCAATCGAACAAGTAAAGAGAACCACAGTCAAACACCTTAGAGTTTTTGAAGAAAACTTAAAGGGATGAAACCCTAGTTTGAAAACACTTAAAGAAGAAAACTTGAAGGCATGTCAACATACAGAGATTCGAACAAACAAAAGTCATAGAAGTCAAAACCTGAAGTATTGTAGTGTTTAAAAAATTAGTCAGTAGTAAAGGAGTAAAAGAACGTGGAAGAGTAGCCATGGAATTTCAAAAATGTTTCAGATACCTAGAGGTTCGACTAACAAACAACAAGAAAACAAACCCTAATATAACAAAAAATGTTCAGACATGGATTAACTAGTAAAGAAGTAAAGGAACTTTTAGGAAAATCAACGATGAACTCAGGATTGTTCCCGATCTACGGAAATCTAAACCGATTCAAGTCCAAACATTGGGTTTCTTGAAGAAAAGAGAAAGGGTAAGAGGATCTGGCCTTTGAATCGAGGATTTGAACCGTGAGACTTCGATAGAAATCACTCACAGGCCATGGACAAACTCTTGAAGAGCCTTAAACGAGATCTGGACTAGATCTCTTCGAGGTCCTTCCACAAAAACCACACAATCGAACAACCAGGGAGATAGGAGACAAGTAGAGGCCTCGTACAACCATGGGAAACCACAGATCGAGTAGGAATCACAGGGATTAGGGCTGGTTTTGGGTGGCGGCGGCTAGGGTTAGGTTTAGGTCTCAGAAAGAATTGGAGGTGAAAGGGGGTTTCAGGGCGGCTATTTGGTGAAAAATGGCTTAGGGTTTCGGGGGTTAAGATAGATAAAAAGGAAGGTTTGTTTTGGACCGTTGATCTCTTGAGATCAACGACCAAGATATATTCCAGGCTGGGGCGGGTTATAAAATTGGTTCAGGGTTTTGGGTTAGGTTAATTGGGTTGGGGTTTTAGTTGGGCTAGGGGTATATTTGATTGGGCCAGGGGTCCGAATTTAATTGTGGTTAAAGGTGCTATTTGTTAAATAGTCGATTTAATTGATAAACAATTTTTAAAAATAACTAATAGGCTGTAAAAAAATTATTTTCATGCCTGTAAATATTTTAAAATAATTACTTAATATTTAAAAAATATAAAAGGCTATTTTTTGGTGAAATAATGTAATAATGCATGCATAGACTATAATTGCAAAGTAATTGCAATTGCATCCTAAAATACAAAAGTGGCTATTTGTGCAATAATTGAAACTTAGTACAAATGCAGATGATAAAATTAAACCACAAAAAATTATTATAAAACTATTTGTGATACAATTAGTGATCGTTTTATAAATAAAATACTGGGAGAAATTAGTTAAAATATATTAAAATGCAGAATTGTATGGAAAATGCTAATTGATGCCAAAGCATAGTTTTGAAAATATTATAGGAAAAATTGAGTATCAACAGCTGCCCCTCTTTACCTGGGAAGGATGAAAGAGTTTCTGGGTAAAGAAATAATGGCCAATTTTGACCAGATGGGTTTGAAAGATAGAGGTCGGACTCTGGTTTTGGAGCGGCCTATATATCCCTGGTTTTATAGGAATCAGGCCATGTGTAGTTCTGGATTCATTGGCAGAGTGTACCGATGAAGTCATCGCAAGAACAGACACGAGATTCGGACTAGATACAAGAGTGGTTATGGTAAATGGTCCAGGTTTGAGATAGCTGAAGAATTGGAGCGAGGTCTCTCCTGCTAGGGTAGTGGTTGCTTACTGGTCACCTGCAGATAAAGAGATGCTACGAACATGTATTTGTGCAAAAATTTAAACATGATGCAGATTCCCTTTGGACCATGAGAGTTGTCATCGGACGGTTTAAGGATGACGTCCCCAGACCATGATGTCCTGGGCCATGAATTGTTTGGTGAGTGATTCGCAGGCTATGAAATGGTGTTCTCGGGCCATGCAGATGGTGCCTCCGAACCATGACGCCTTTGAATAATGATATGCAAATTTGAGAGATCCTCAGGTCATGGCATAGTGTCTTCCGGCTATGAGGATGATGCCTTTAGACTATGACACCTTTGGATAGATTGGTGATATTTCAGCCCATGAGATGCAACAGTATGATGTTAACAGGACAAGGCTTAGTCTTGTGAAATGAAGAGCAGAGCTTAGCCCGATAGAAAAGCAAATAGATAGTACCGGAATAGAGCATCATTTGTACAAGGAGGGACAATGCTTAGTCCCATGCAAGTGTGGAGGCAGGGATTAGCCTCATGCAAGTACGGAGGCCAGGATTATCCTCATGCAAATATGGAGGAAAGGATTAGCCTCATGCAAGCACGGAGGCAGGGATTAGCCTCATGCGAATGTGGAGGCAGGGATTAGCCTCATGTAGATGTAGAGGCAGGGATTAGCCTCAGGCAAGCACGGAGGCAAGGATTAGCCTCATGCAGATATGGAGGCAGGGATTAGCCTCATGCTGATGTGGAGGCAAGGATTAGCCTCATGCAAATATGGAGGCAGGAATTAGCCTCATGCAAGAAACAGATAGCAAGTGAGAGTAGAATGTTTCTTAGTTGGGGATACGTTCGGTGTCCGATGGCCCGATTAATAGTGATCTTGTTACGTGTATATATTTGCGGATGCTATTGCTACATCAGATGTGCCTGCGGTCAATGAAAAATTGTAAGTTTTGTGAGGGGAGGTTGGTTCGTGCTTCTGTCCGCTAGCCTTTCTTTGCTCCGTTTTGGAGTCCCTTTCGAGTTTTCCTAGATAACATCTGACTGTTACGGAAATAAAGTTTTTGAAAATATGCAATTATTGATAAAAAGAGTCATATTAGAAACATATTGATATATCAAGTGATTTTAGATGAACTAGTGACTGTAACACATTTCAGAATTCTGCCCCAGTTTCTGATCTTGGGGGGAAATGGAAATTTTATTATGATATGACCAAACCCATAATGCTGGCTACGTATCCCTCTTAAACGGGAATCGGGTCAAGCGTAGTTCAATTACATCAGATGGGGAAGTGTAAATAGTCTAAGCATAATATCATTTGACTGCGTCTGAATTGATTGGTTCTGGCCAGATTTCTCCGTCTATTTCTGCAAGTATAAGTGCTCCTCCTGTCAGCACCCTGTGAACTATGTAAGGACCTTGCTAGTTGGGAGAGAATTTCCCTTTGGCTTCATCTTGATGTGGGAAGATCTTCTTCAGCACTAGCTGTCCTGGTGCAAATTGTCTTGGTTTGACCCTTTTGTTGAAAGCTCTGGACATTCTGTTTTGATAAAGTTGACCGTGACACACTACGTTCATCCTCTTTCTATCGATAAGGGCCAATTGTTCATAGCGACTCCTTATCCATTCTGCATCGCTGAGTTCAGCTTCCTGTATGATTCTTAAAGAAGGAATCTCCACCTCGGTTGGGATAACAGCTTCGGTACCATAAACCAGCATGTAGGGAGTTGCCCTGGTTAATATGCGAATTGTGGTGCGGTATCCCAACAAAGCGAAGGGTAGCTTATCGTGCCATTGTTTGTGGTTTTCTACCATCTTCCTTAGTATCTTCTTGATGTTTTTGTTTGCGGCTTCTACGGCTCCATTCATCTGAGGTCTATAGGCTATGGAATTCTTGTGCTTGATTTTGAATGTTCCACACATGGCTTTCATCAGATCACTATTGAGATTGGCGGCATTATCAGTAACAATGGACTCGGGAACTCTGAATCGGCAAACAATACAATCTTTGACAAAATCTGCGATGACTTTCTTGGTCACAGCTTTGTAAGATGCAGCCTCTACCCATTTTGTGAAGTAAGCAATGGCTACTAGAATAAATATGTGCCCGTTTGCAGTAGTGGGCTCGATCGGACCGATGACATCCATTCCCCAAGCGGCGAATGGCCAAGGTGAGCTTGTTGTATTGAGCTCATTCGGTGGCACTTTTATCATATCGGCATGCACTTGACATTGGTAGCATTTGCGGACATACTGGACGCAATCTGTCTCCATGGTCATCCAAAAGTAACCGGCCCTAAGTATTTTCTTGGCCAAGACAAAACCATTCATATGCGGGCCGCAGGTCCCAGCATGTATATCCTCAAGTAGTTTAGAAGCTTCTTTTGCGTCGACACATCTTAGCAATCCCAAATCAGGAGTTCTTCTGTAAAAGTTTCCTCCACTGTGGAAAAAGTAATTGGACAATCTCCTAAGTGTGCGTTTCTGAGTGTGGTTTGCATGCTCCGGATATTCTCCTTTCGCCAAATACTCCTTGATGTCATAGAACCAAGGCTTCCCGTCTGTTTCATCTTCGACGTGGGCACAATACGCCGGTTGATTATGAATTCTCACTGGGATGGGATCGATGAAATTCTTGTCCGGATGTTGTATCATAGATGATAAGGTGGCCAATGCATCAGCAAACACGTTCTGAATTCTGAGAAGATGCCGAAACTCTATCTTCGTGAACCTTTTTCTCAATTCCTGCACATGGTGCCGATATGGAAATATGTTGGAATTTTTGGTGGCCCACTCTCCTTGTACCTGGTGCACAAGCAAATCTGAATCACTGATTACCAGCAGCTCCTGAATATTCATGTCGACTGCCATGTTGAGTCCTATTATGCAGGCTTCATACTCTGCCATGTTGTTGGTGCAGGGAAATCTGAGTTTAGAAGATACCTGATAATGTTGACCTGTTTCTGATACCAAAACCGCTCCAATGCCTACCCCTTTGGAATTTGCAACTCCATCGAAGAACATCCTCCAACCGTCGTATGCTTCGGTAATGTCCTCTCCTACGAATGACACTTATTCATCAGGAAAATACGTTCTCAAGGGTTCCTATTCTCCTCCCACCGGATTCTCAGCAAGATGATCTGGCAATGCTTGTCCTTTGACTGCCTCTTGAGTTACGTAGACGATATCGAACTCACTTAACAGTATCTGCCATTTGGCCAACTTTCCAGTCGTCATGGGTTTCTGAAATATATACTTCAAAGAGTCCATCCTGGATATGAGGTATGTGGTATAGGCACAGAAGTAATGCCTCAACTTCTAGGCCATCCAGGTCAAAGCACAGCAAATGCGTTCCAGCAAAGAGTACCGTGCTTCGTAAGGCGTGAACTTCTTACTCAAGTAGTATATGGCTTGTGCCTTTCTCCCAGTCTCATCATGTTGTCCCAGAACACATCCGAAGGCTTCATCCAATACAGATAGATAGAGTAGCAAAGGTCGTCCCGGCTCTGGCGGGACCAAGACCGATGGTGTGGACAGGTATTCTATGATTTTGTCAAAAGCTTTCTGACAGTCCTCGGTCCAGCTTGTCTCGGCATCTTTCCTCAACATCTTGAAGATGGGTTCACATATGACTACGGTCTGTGCTATGAAGCGACTGATATAGTTGAGATGTCCTAGGAAACTCATCACGTCCTTTTTTCTCATACGTGGCGGTAATTCTTGAATGGCCTTGACTTTCGACGGATCTAGCTTGATCCCTCAACGGCTGACAATGAAACCCAATAACTTTCCTGCGGGAACCCTGAATGTACACTTTGCGGGGTTCAGCTTTAAGTTTACCTCCTTAACCTGTCAAAGAATTTTCTCAAGTCTGCTATGTGATCTGCGGCCCTCTTGGATTTGATAATGACAACGTCCACATACACCTCTATTTCTTTGTGTATCATATCATGAAAGATGGTTGCCATGGCTCTCATGTAGGTAGCCCCAGCATTCTTTAGACCAAATGGCACCATCTTGTAGCAGTATACCCCCCATGGTGTGTGAAAAGCAGTTTTCTCTGCGTCTTCTCGTCCATCCAGATCTGGTGATAACCCGCAAAGCAATCTACAAAGGATCGGAGTTCATGCTTGGCGTAATTGTCGATCAGGATGTGTATATTTGGCAGTCGAAAGTCGTCCTTTGGAATTTTTTTTTGTTTAAGTCTGGATAGTCAACACATACTCTGACCTTCCCATCCTTCTTCGGAACTGGCACAATGTTGGCCAACCAAGTTGGGTACTCAACCACCTTGAGAAACTTGGCTTTGATCTGCTTAGTAACTTCCTCCTTGATTTTCAGGCTCATATCAGGTTTGAATTTTCTGAGTTTCTGCTTCACTGGCAGACACATTGAATTGGTAGGTAACTTGTGAGCCACTATGGACGTGCTCAAACCGGTCATGTCATCATATGACCATGTGAAAATGTCCTTCATGCTCTTTTAATAAATGAATGTACTCTTCCTTCTCTGTTGGTGATAAGTTAATGCTGATGCGAGTCTCCTTAACGGTCTCAGTGTCCCCAAGTTTACTGCTTCAGTTTCGTCCAGGTTGGACTTAGGCTTATTCTCAAGGTCTTCAATCTCCCTGACGACCTCCTCGGGTATTTCATCTTCTTCACCTGAATCACTAACCTCATATTGAGTTTCCTCATTACATGTCACAGTCACCAGTTCATCAGTAAAAGTAATAATAACGATGTAGAAAGAAAAATGTGGAAGGTAATAATAAATATTAAAGAGAAATGCATTTGATTAAAACTTGAAAAACATCAAGACAAGTACGGCTCGATGAATCGAGCATTTATTTTGAGACAAGTCTTTGAAACAAAATTACTGAAAATCTTAAATGCCTAGAATGACTATAGAAATAAAATCTGCCAAGCTACCGAGGGACTCGGCGGGCTCGGGATGGTGTGGCGGTCCAATTCCTGAGAACATCTCCCTTCTCCACAGTCTGAATAGTGAGGCCTTCTTCCTCCTCCTCCTCAATTATTGCACTGCAGTCCATGACTTCGTCCTCTAAGAACAGATTCTTCAGCCCAGCTAATGCCTCTTCTTATGCAGTTCCCCATATTGTGTTCGCTTGGTGAAAAGCTTGATCCAGATGTGGCACCGGTTGCTCGAGAGGGTAATACGGTCTGCACCATGGAGGCGACCAATCATTATACTCTTGCCATCTATACTGATATCCGAGCCCAAAGGTAGTACCATGACCCTTCAGCCATATCGGTTTAGTAATACCCTGGAGATTCTTCCCAAGCCCTTTGCCGGGTTCATACCCAGACCATGCCAGTATGCTTTCTAATTTGCTACTCAACCATTTGTCTTTCTCAACGGCATTGACACGTTCAATGTGATAATAGGTTTCTCCTCCTAACCTTCTTCTATTTTCGATAATCGGGATGGTTTGGCTGGTGTAAATGGGGTTACTCCCGTCCCCGTGAATGATCACCTCCTGATGGTTCCACTCAAACTTTACTACCTGATGTAAGGTTGATGCCACAGCCCCAGCGGCATGTATCCATGGTTGTCCTAACAGCAGATTGTAGGATGTAGATATGTCCAGCACCTGAAACTTGACATCAAACCATGTAGGCCCCATTTGCAGACAGAGATTAATTTCTCCGATGGTAGCTCTCTGAGACCCATCAAAAGCCTTCACGTTCTTGGTCCCTTCTCGTATCTCGAATAGGCCTTTTCCCAACCTCTTCAGTGTTGTCAATGGACAAATATTGAGACTAGATCCTCCATCAATCAGGACCCTTGTAATGAAATAGTCTTCCCATTGCACTGTGATGTGCAGTGCCCTGTTGTGATTCGAACCCTCAGGCAGCAACTCATCCTCGTGGAAAGTGATTTTGTGAATTTCCAACACCTGTCCTACCATGTTAGCCATTTCTCCACTTGTGATATTATTGGGCACATAAGCTTCGCTCAACACTTTCATTAAAGCATTTTTGTGCGCCTCTGAATTTTGCAACAGTGACAGGATGGATATCTGAGCTGGGGTTTTGTTCAAATGATCAATGACGGAATACTCCTTTGCTTGTACTTTCTTCCAAAGGTCATCTGGCCCTGTTTCAATGACAAGCTGCTTGGTAGTGGCATCCTTACTTGGTCCTCCCAGGTGTTCAGGTGTATAGATTCTTCCTGTCCTAGTAATTCCTTGCGCAACATCAAATTCCTCTATCTTTGCCTTTCCTTTTCGACGAGCTTCGGCAACATAATACCAAGGTATTGCTTTTGAATTGAGAAGAGGTGTGGTTGATACTGTCACTGTAAAAGGTGTGACCACTGTCTGCAAGAAAACTAAACATTCATCAATGTTTGCCTCTTATTGAAAAGATTACAGAGAGAGTCAGATGCTGGTCAGCTATGATGCTTTCATACTCAGGTAGAATCCAGCTCATAAAATCAGTGTTGTTTGTAATACAAATGTATTGGGCTCAAATTTTCTTATTTCCAAAGAAAATCATGCAGATGATAGAGACTATATGTAGAACCTTCTTGTGGACTGGCTCAACTGATTATTCCAGAAAAGCACTGATTGCATGGGGTAGAATATGTCAACCTAAAGCTACTGGTGGTTTGAATGTGATTAATATGATGTTATGAAACAAAGCAGCTATATTAAAGCACCTCTGGGCTTTGGCTATGAAGAAGGATACTCTGTGATTAAATGGGCTCACATCTACTACATAAAAAACAGGCCTATTGATGAGGTAAACACACCGAAAACAGTAGCATGGGTGGTGAGGAAGATCACAGAGTCAAAGGATGAAGTACAGAAGCTGAGGTCATTTCATAACAACCTTATTGACACATTGGACAGCTTTGTGAAGCAAGGCAAATTTTAGATACGTAAAGCATATGTCCAGCTGCAGCCTTAATTCCCCAAAGTAGACCGGAAGAGTATTCATCTACATGTACAGATCCACCCTAGGTTCAAGTTCCATCTATGGTTGACTATCCATCAAAGGATAGCAACTGTGGATAGACTTGCCAAGTTTGGAATTCAAGTTCAGCAAGAATGTGTATTCTGTGCACAGATTATGGAAACATTTGATCACCTATACTTTGGCTATCCAAGTACAAGCAAGATATGGGAAAGAGTATTGATTTGGATGGGCAATGCGAGACAGATAGGAAGCTGGCAGCATGAATTGAAATGGATAAGTACTATGGCAAAGAGGAAAGATTGCAGGGCAGAAACGATCACAACACTGTTTGCAATGGTGGTTTACTGCATCTGGCGTGAAAGGAATTCGATGAGATTTAACAAAGGAAGATACAGCATAGATGAACTTTGCAAGGAAATTGCAGTACATATACACATACAAGGCAGGAAGAAGATCAAATGGCGAGCAGAATTGGAAAATTTAAAAAATACTCCTTAGTATAGTATTGTGTAATTAAGTTCAGTAAAGTAAAGTTTTTACTTTGTAATAGTGAACTGGAGATTAATGGTTAGCATTAATCTGGGAATAAGCCACTTTTTTGATGAAATAAAAGCCAAATTTTGTCCCAAAAAAGGTGCGACCACTTCTACTTCAAAGGGAACAGGGGTGGCCGCGGGTGGAGCCACCTCTACCTCAAATGGAACTGATGTGGCTACCTCAACCTCGATTGGCGACTGAGTATGTACTACAATAGGAGTAAGTGTGACTGAGGGTTTAATATCATCACCTTCTCGAATAATCAAAATCGACCCCTTAGGATCCCACTCTTCGTTCGTCTCTATCACATGTATCCCACCACCTCTATGATCAGGGAGACGGTTGTTGCAAACATTGGGTTTGGCTTCCTTTGCCTGTATGACCTTGTGGTCAATCAGCGTCTGGATCTTATCTTTCAATGCTCGGCACTCGTCAGTGGTATGCACCTTCATACCGGAATGGTAAGCAAAAAATTTTGTTAGGATTTACCCATTGGGATGGATTCTCTAATGCCACAGCGGGAACAAGAGTGACGTAACATGCGGCTTTCAACCTTTCATACAACCGGTCGATAGGTTCAGCAATAGCGGTGTATTGTCTGGGTGGCTTGCTGTCAAAACTGGGTCTTGGTCTTGGATAATTTTGGCAAGTCGGAGGTGACTGGAAATGAGATGGTTGGGAGTTATAGGTATGATAGACAGTGGCTGGTTGGGAATATCTGGGAGATGATGGTTGATATGTAGGTGGTGGTGCTTGGTATGTGGATGGAGGTGTTTGATATGTGGGTGGAGGTGTTTGATACGTGGGTGGAGGTGTTCGATAGGTATGTGGAGATTTCGGGCCTTGAGCCACCATTACTGCCCCAACGTCTTTCTTCTTTTATATGTCGCCTGATTACAATGCCTTATTTGTGGCCTGTAATGCCTCGAAATTCGTTACCATCCCGCTTTTGATGCCTTCCTCGATCCTATCCCCAAGTTTGATGATATCAGAGAATTTATGGTTTTCAATAACCATCAACCTTTCATAATACTGTGGATCTTGTGCTCTGACGAAGAACTTGTTCATCTGTTCGTCCAAAGATGGTCTAACCTTGGCCGCTTCCGACCTCCATCGAGTAGCATACTCGTGGAAAGTCTCAGTGGGTTTCTTCTTAAGATTCTGGATGTAGAAAACATCTGGTGCGTTTTCTATGTTGAACCTGAATCGGTCCATGAAATCTGATGCCATACTTACCCAATTGGACCATTTCTTGGGATCCTGGCTGATGTACCAGGACAAAGCATCACTAGTTAGACTCCTCATGAAGAGTTTCATCCGGATCTTTTCATCTTTTCAGACACCAACAAGCTTGTCACAATAGGTCCTCAGATGAACCCTGGGATCACTTGTATCGTCAAACATCTCAAACTTAGGAGGTTTGTACCCCTCTGGTAGTTCTACATCCGGCCGTATGCATAGGTCTTCATAATTAAAACCCTCTATCCCTTTGCCGCCTTCGACGCCCTGAACCGGACTATTCAATTTCTTGAGTTCTTCGGCCATGTTCTTGATGAGCAGGTCCTGCTCAGCTGATTCTGGTGTATAGGAAGTTGGCTGAGTAGAGTGAGGTATGGTCTCCACATATATGGGGTTGTTTTGATGAGTGCGAGGGACTTGGGTGTAGTGATGGTCATTGGTTGAGTTTTGAGGATCGGGAATGGGTTGTGGTGTGTTCTAGGGAGTGTGGTAAGTGGCGGTTGGTGGGTACTGGATTGATTGATGGTGGTGTTGTGGCGGAGTTGGTACCGGTAAGGGATTGAGATTCTGAGGTGGAGTTGCATATTGATGCGGTGCAGGAGGGTTTTGTGGATGTTGGTTTGGTGTGGTCTGAGGAGGTGCTGGGTTCTTCGGGTTTTGTTGATTAATGTCGGGAACATTCAAAGTGAGGGATAAGTTCACCAAGTTGCGTACCTGCTCAAGTTCTCCCTGTAGCTCCAGTGTCTTTTTATCTAATCTTAGAACTAAATCATTCGGTGCCGGAGTACTCCGACCATCTGAAGTTTCTGCATTTTCCGCATTTTCCTTTCGAACACCACTTAAGTCATCCATTTTAGCCTTCCCTTTGCTCTTTGTATTGCTTGGAGGAAGAGGAGGTGGAGGGCCTCTAGATCTGGTATGATATGCAGATGATGCCAGTATGAGAGAACCAACATTGGGGGATGGGAATAAAGAATAAAAGGAAAACAAAACGGTAAACAAGGGTTCTGAAATATTTGTAGTATTTAAACACATATTGCGAGAATGTAAATTCGTGTCCTAATTTGGGAGCCTCGTTGTGCCCGAGGTAGGCCTAGCGACAAATAGATTTGGAGATCTTTAGATGCTAGTAAATGCCTCATTTCATAATATGAAAATAGACGAATCCCAAAATGACACTAAGATAATAGAAAAGTAAGTCAACAAGGGTTCTGAAATATTTGCAGTATTTAAACACATATTGCGAGAATGTAAATTCGTGTCCTAATTTGGGAGCCTCGTTGTGCCCGAGGTAGGCCTAGCGACAAATAGATTTGGAGATCTTTAGATGCTAGTAAATGCCTCATTTCATAATATGAAAATAGACGAATCCCAAAATGACACTAAGATAATAGAAAAGTAAGTCACTATTGGCACTTGGCCTTATTACATTTTAGGAAAGCAAATAAATCTAGACTATTTGGTCCCAGAAGGACCTTCCCCAGATGTCATCTTCCTGACTCCATCGTACAGGTTCCCCAGCTCGCGCAGACCCAGCAGCAGGTAGGCTCTAGCCAAATGTCCTCCTTCGCTTCCTTCAACATTCTGGCAATCCTCAATCCTCTTTATGACTTTACCCTCCAGCTCCACTAATCCTCGCTCCAGATATTCCAACTTTCTGTTAGAAGTGACGGCCATTTCTTTCCATTCTTCGATCAACCTCATATTTGCCTCGTGTATTTCTCGGTGCTCATTCTCAGAGTCGTGGACCCTCTTGCGTAGTCTGTTGTATTTGACTTGAGCTTTAGCTTCTTCGTCTATGATCTTATTCCCTCGACCGGCTCCTGGCCTAACCATTCCCTTTAGATTGTCTTCTAACCATGCTGGGTAGAGAGGTTAGCACCCCGCATGATACATGTCTGGCTCAATGGTGTTTTTTTTCCACAATGATTTTGCAATGCCACATGTGCTGGGCTTGGCACTTGTAAGGGACATCGTCGTCTTGAAAGTCCGCTCTGAAATGACTCATCTTGGCAACCCTTGGTACAACCTGCTTCTTGCCTGCTTGCCTCATAACTCGGATAGAGACATAAGGGTATATTCCTCTCAACTCAATCAGTACCAACTGTGGAGCGTCCCTGGACATGATGATGAATTCGTCTGTTGGGAACCATTCAAACATCCATTGCACTTGCTCCTCGGTCAGATTGTCGAAGAACTCTACCCACTCTTTGGCACTTTCCGGCTGAGAAAACTTGTCCCGAATGTAAGTCATCCTCTTGGGGTGATGGAAGGCAATATGGTCGTTCCAAGACCTTCGCGGAAATTCTTGCGATACTGACCCCTTTGAAGATGTTCTAATAACCACAACTGTAGCAATAGGTTACAACCCTCAAAATGCTTGATCCCTCTTTGACAGCGCTCCAGAGCCCTGTAGATGTCGGCTATGATCATGGGGACTATAGTGTATGTCTGTCCATTGATCCCTTCCATCAAAGTCTTGGCGACCATGTCCAATCTCGTATGGATTCTTTCCCTTTTCATGGGGAACACTATTAGGCCCAAGAAGCACACAATGAATATGAATACTTATCTTCGAGAGTCTAGGAAACTATTAGTAAACTTCACTTCTTTCATTCCTCGAGAGTTTCATTCCCAGAGAAGTGATAGTAAGCTCGCCATGGAAGGTACGGTAGGACTTGCTATGGCCGTATCTATCATACAGGAATTCGAAGGGTATGTAGGATTTCTTTAGGCATTCCAAGTCAGCATTTTTCTTCAGCCCCATCATCTTCAGGAACCCTTTAGGAGTACGGTTCTCCGGCAACAACAACCCAGGGCTATCCCAAGCCAATCCCGCAAGTCCCCCATTTCTTCTAGGAGTGGTATCATTTCTATGTCGCCGAAACGGAACACAGCCCTTTCACTATCCCAGAACAAAGTGGCAGCCTTGATCAACTTATTGTTTGGCTGAATGTCTAGTAGAGAAGGTAAATTACCCATGTGCTTTCTTACGTGTTTCTTGTCACTTGAGGAAAGGTCCTCCCACCAATCCAGTAGCAATGGTGGAATGTTGCTAACCATGCCGAATCTGGGGACGTCATGCCTCATTTTCTGCAAAAACAAAAAGTTAGGCCCTTCTCCCCCACCAGACTCGACTATTTATACATTCATGATTAGCATATTGGCATTTAGTTCTCCAAATAAAAGCACAGAACGTGATTGTGTCCGTTGGGATTATGGAAACCCCGGTGGACTTTTGGACAAGGCTCGTCTTAAAGGATAATTATGTGGACAACATATTAATCCGACTAGGTTTGACCATGATGCATGCACAATTATGATCAGAGTAAGGTTACTATAGGGGTCTAGACTGGTACCCTCAAGTGGACAACTTGAGGGGGAAAGGCACAGAACCGTCGACTGCACCGCTGATCGACTAGTTTTACCGCAAATAAGCCTTTCCGAATTTCAGGGTAATAAATTGGAAGAGCGCAACCACTCATCAAGCATTGCTATAGGATTTGATACGCACGAGTGGAATATGATGTGGAGTATATATATGCAATAATAAACAGCATGTTGTCAAGTATTTGCACGTAAAAATGATAAATGCAGTATTTAAGTAATTGAAAGGCAGTTACAGAAGAAGAAAACAAAGAGACAAGTCAGTTTCAGGAAAATAAAGATATTATAAATGCTTAAAAAAATAAAGAATTAAATTCAAATAAGGGGAAAGGGAACATGGGATAGAGCATGCTTAAACTGATTCATAAAAATAAGATCGTTATGGTAAGAGCCTAGAATATTCCCAAGCAGAGTCGCCATGCAGTCGCGCCCCTTATTTCCTCCTCGCGGAGAAAGTCCGGGTTTCCACATTCATGGGGAATCGACTCGTTTCCTTTTGGGAATTGGGTGTTTTGAAGAGTCGCCACCTAACGGGTTATGGTGCGTTAGGGCACCTAAAGTAATTAACTCATGTAACTAGTTGCATTACTAGAGATTAGGGTAAGGGCTCGAAATAACCTTGAGGGGAAGGTGTTAGGCACCCCTCGCGGTCCACAACGGTGGGTCCCGGCCGAACTTATATGAATCAGTCATTTTGAACAAGTAAACAGTTTCAACACATATTTGCAAATAAAGGTATGTTTTCGCATTCTAAATACATGTACGATTCAGGTAATGGGAGCAAGAGGGAGATTTGAACAATTTGCACATGTATATGTAAAAAGAAGAAAGTTTATAAAATTTAAACACATATGGAATTGGGAAAGGGGAGTCCTAGGTTGATTAGCCTATAGGATCATACCCATGCAATGCCCGGTAATCACTCCTCAATGAGGGGCTACACGTGACATTAGCGCGCATTCATCATATCCTTTTACTACCCATTACCCACCCCTTAGTGGTTATATGAGCGAGTTTAATTAACGACCTCTAAGCGTGCTGCTACTCGTACCTTTCTTATGGTCCTGGAGGAATTTAGGGCCCCCTAAATCTAGACAGTTCTAGACAGCCTAAGGTTTATAAAAAGGTAAAAATCTTGGCGACAGGCAAATAACATATAGGACAAAAAAATCAGGACATACACTTAGAAGGCTCACATTTTACCTCCGCGTGTATATAGGCAGTCAAACAGCACGTCTAAAACACAGCTTTTCAAAAGAGGTTCAGAAATCCTAGGAACATGATATCACAAAAAAAAACAGAACATGCAGCGTTCTTTCTAGGGAAGTAGCAGGATCCTAACCAGTTTGCCTACTGGTTTTACAGCTTGTTAAACCTGGATAATTTCACATATAGAGAGCGCTGGTTTCACGATTATTTAACGCCCTAAGGCTTGTCTAAGTGCGTATATGCAGTCGCATTTCTGAAAAAAGACATTTTTTTAAGTCCTTTATCATATAGGCATGCTTTCTATTAATTAATTAACATAGCATGGAGGACTATTAAAGAAACGAGTAAGATAATTGATTAACTGATTCAGAACCTATAGGCATGATTTCTAATTAAACTGGTTTAGATCCTATAGGCATGATTTCTACGATTAAGGCTGATTTTAAATCTTATAGGCATGATTTCTATGCTTAAAGTTGATTTTTAATCCTATAGGCATGATGTCTTACTATATATAAGGTGAAGCAAGCAGAATTTATTTCACCAAAGCGAAACCCCTATAGGCATGTTATCTAACAAACATACTTGAACAAAATACACCCTATAGGCATGTTATCTAACAAACACATTTGAACGAAATGAACCCTATAGGCATGTTATCTACCCATCTTTGCCCACAGTATATAACTACCCTCCCTTTTCACTAGTCACCCCAATATCTGTTTACAAATAATTATTACAAACCAATGATTGAATAAAAATTACATAAATAGAATAGAAATTAAGCTATAGAGAGCCTGAAGTAGGCCCAAAGCAAATCCTGGTGTACCAAGCCTTCACTAGTCTCAAATGCCCAAGATTTCGTAGCCCAATTCATGCCCGGGTGTGTCAGAGTTCCCTAAGGATCTCAAGGATCCCGGGCAGTGCTCACACCCAGACTTTCTCAAATAAAAACTGATTGTGTGCAGTGTGGACATGCCAGCCCTAATATGCCAAAGTTCGGAGAGGTCTCATGGACCTCTAAGCAGTACACATACCAGAGGGGTAGAACTTAATAATCTAAGAATAAGTGAGAGTGCTTGACATAATTTGAAAGAGTTTTTGGTAAACAATATAAAGAAGAGTCTTAGGAGTGAAGAGATTCTCTGAAACCAGTACTAGTTTGAGTGGTAAAACAGTTTGAGAAAAAAATGAAGAACATTTTTGAAATCAAAGTGCAAGTGTCAAAACAAACAGCTTCGAAAACACTTTTGGGAAAACAGACTCTACATATAGGGAGAAAGGAATTTGGGACATAAAGAATACACCCTAATGTATAAGCAAACAGATGCACAAGCTTCTCAAGAAATTGCAAGTTAATTACAAAGGTTACAGCAAAGACATGTTGAGAACACATAGATCTTGAACACACAATCAGAGTACTTTGTAGGGCTAGATGACTTAGCAGGATCTCATTAGTGAAGTAGAGTAAGCGAGATTTAGATGAACAAACTAGGCAAGCACTTCATGAAAACATTCATAGTTTGGAAATGCTAATCATAGATAGAACAAGCAGAATTAAGACATGCTGGGTGAATCAGTAAACAAGCAATGTAGCTTGGACATGCTAATGAGCAAACAGTATGCATGCAATTATCACAAGGCAGGATTGGACATACTAAATAGTAGACAGATTCTTATGGATAAATATACTAGTCAGAACAAACTCCAATATGCTAAGTGAGACAGTAGTTAGGCAGTTTGATCTATATTACACATTGAGCGCATGATAGTAAAATAATAAACAGGATTGGAAGTCACAACTAATGAATTGAAACAGAAAAGAAACACATAGTTTTGGAATTTGAATTGAATCAGAATGTACCAGTTGAAGAGAGGATGTAGAGTATAGAGCAGAGATGGTGCTAATAGCCAGCCTTGGCTTACAGCCGGCTAGGTTAGTAAGGATTACAAGTAACAGAAGAGAATAGAGAGCTTTGAGAGTGTGAGAGTGTTGATGAACTAATGTTTGTGTCCTTTCAAAAGTCAGAATGGGGAGATTATATAGCACTTAGCAGAGTAAAACAAATAAGGCAAAGAATAACTAAGAGTTCCAAATAAGGTATGCCAGTAAAATTAAATAGTTAATTGGGGCTAAACCCAATCAAATAATTCAACAGAATCCGGAAAGCACCCCTTAAATTAGGGAGAATCAATTAACAGCCAAGTTACAGGTTCAATAAGGTAAATAAATCAATCAAAAACCCTCTAGGAGTCGGTTGAAGCAATTAAATCCCATAAATCAGGCTAATAAACCAATTAAGGCAAGTAGTACCGGTCATGAGTCACAAATAGGGAAAGAAATCACAGAGAAGTACCAATCTCGGCAAAAAATATACTTTGAACCCTAATTAGGCAAATAAATCAGCCAATCCCTTTTAATTGACAGAACTAACGACTAACTGGCAAAATATTGAAATAATCAGTGAAATAAGCAGAAACCCTGGGGATAAAAACATAGATATGAAAAATCAGTCAAACAAGTAGAGAGAACCACAGTCAAACACCTTAGAGTTTTTGCAGAAAACTTAAAGGGATGAAACCATAGTTTGAAAACACTTAAAGAAGAAAACTTGAAGGCATGTCAACACACAGAGATTCGAACAAACAGAATTCATAGAAGTCAAAACCTGAAGTATTGTAGTGTTTAAAAAATAAGTCAGTAGTAAAGGAGTAAAAGAACGCAGAAGAGTAGCCACGGAAGTTTAAAAATGTTTCAGATACCTAGAGGTTCGAACAACAAACAACAAGAAAACAAACCCTAATATAACTAAAAATGTTCAGACATCGATTAACTAGTAAAGAAGTAAAGGAAAGTTTAGGAAAATCAACGATGAACTCAGGATCGTTCCCGATCTACGGAGATCTGAACCGATTCAAGTCCAAACATTGGGTTTCTTGAAGAAAAGAGAACGGGTAAGAGGATCTGGCCTTTGAACCAAAGATTTGAACCGTGAGACTTCGATAGAAATCACTCACAGGACATGGACAAACTCTTGAAGAGCCTTAAACGAGATCTGGACCAGATCTCTTCGAGGTCCTTCCACAAAAACCACACAATCGAACAACCACGGAGACAAGAGACCAGTAGAGGCCTCGTACAGCCATGGGAAACCACAGATCGAGTTGGAATCACAGGGATTAGGCCTGG
Source organism: Nicotiana attenuata (assembly GCF_001879085.1). NCBI lineage: Eukaryota > Viridiplantae > Streptophyta > Magnoliopsida > Solanales > Solanaceae > Nicotiana > Nicotiana attenuata. The sequence goes on from NW_017672948.1 coordinate 146,866, forward strand.
TTTTGGGTGGCAGCGGCTAGGGTTAGGTTTAGGTCTTAGAGAGAATTGGAGAGGAAAGGGGGTTTCAGGGCTCTTGATTGGTGAAAAATGGCTTAGGGTTTCAGGGGTTAGGTTAGATAAAAAAGGAAGGTTTGTTTTGGACCGTTGATCTCTTGAGATCAACGGCCAAGATTGGTTCCGGGCTGGGGCGGGTTATAAAATTGGGTTAGGGTTTTGGGTTAGGTTAATTGGTTTGGGGTTTTAATTGGGCTAGGGGTGTATTTGATTGGGCCAGGGGTCCGGATTTAATTGTGGTTAAAGGTGTTATTTGTTAAACACCTGATGTAATTGATAAACAATTTTTTAAAAATAACTAATAGATTGTAAAAAATAATTTTCATACCTGTAAATAGTGTAAAATAATTACTTAATATTTAAAAAATGTAAAAGGCTATTTTTGGTGAAAGAATGTAATAATTCAAGCATAGGCTATAATTGCAAAGTAATTGCAATTGCATCCTAAAAATACAAAAGTGGCTATTTGTGCAACAATTGAAACTTAGTACAAATGCAGATGACAAAATTAAACCACAAAAATTATTATAAAACTATTTGTGATACAATTAGTGATCGTTTTATAAATAAAATGCTGGGAGAAATTAGTTAAAATATTTTAAAATGCAGAAATTGTATGAAAAATGCAAATTGATGCCAAAGCATAGTTTTGAAAACATTATAGGAAAAATTGGGTATCAACGAAAATTGCACCGTACTCTTTTAGAACCGCAAAATTCCACGTTGCTACTATTCCAACAAATTCTCGTTGGAAGCTTTTGGTTTTTTTTTTTTTTTAAGCTTTTTGGAACGAAATTTAGCTTTTGTTGCTAACGTTCTTCCTGAAGGAAGATGTTATATAAAATGAGTTATGAATATATTAGATTTTGTTTCTAATGTTTCTTTTGAGCTAAGAATGATATGCCAACAATGATTCATGGGTTCTGATCCTAAATGAGATATCTTGGTTAAATTTTACTTTACCATAGGTGGCCACATGGACTAAATGACTAAGACTCATTCTTAGTCATGGTGGCTTTGTGCCAGTTTTGGGTGGGTGTATTTTATAAATTTTTATCCATTTATTACTTTACTGGGTAATGTCTGGTTACCCGCTAATTAACTAACTACCCGCATAATTTAAAAATTGCCACAAGTTACTTAAAATTCTACTTATTTTTAATATACTTTATATATACTTTATACATTATACTATCGTGGTCATATGGTACCTTGCATGGTACTAGTTCATAATTATCGGGTATTTCGCTCGACCCGTATTTTATCCCAAATTGGCCACTTTCAACGAAACTCATTTTATTTAATTCGTGTACCCCTTTATCCTTCATAACACTTATTTATCGCTTGTTATAAATAGTGTAAATACGTTAACGTCAAGCTGATCTCATCCCCGAGTCTACATCAATTAACTGAAGATGAAACTTTTAACGTACGAAAACGCGAGATGTAACAAGTGAAACCTTAGTTCTCTGTGGGATTCGACTCTAGACTTTTAGACCGGATTATATTTACAGCGACCGCTTATCCTTTTTGGGATTAGAGTTAGGCGTGATCAATGTACAAATTGGTTTCTAGATCAAATGGTCAATCTATGGCTGTTTGGTTTCATTTGAGTTCTTCTATGGTTTTTGGGCTATGTTGATGGATGTAGTCCCTTTTGGGATCTGTGTGTGCTAATTGGTTGAGAAAGAGTTTAGCAGAAGGCCTGGAAATGCTGGGTATCTCTTTGAGCCTGTTTATGCCTAGTGTTATTGCTTGTACAACTTTTGTAATTACATATTGGGTCTGTATAAACAATTGGAGTGTTAGTGAAATTGGGAGATGTGTATACTCTAATGCTTGTGTGAAAAGGGTAGAAAGCACGCCTATAGGATTTATGTGATCTATTTGCTATCCAACCTGCTATATGTGTCATTCAAATTTCTTCGTACACCATTAGAAATCATGCCATTAGGAAAATCACACACTCACATAACTTGTATATTATCAAAGCATAAATGTTCCAGTTATCCCCATGTCTACTGCCATGTGTCGCTAGACAGCATGCCTATAGGAAAATAGATGCTAATAACTACGTTTCAATTTGTACATGCTCATTAGATATCACGCCTATAGGATTTTAATTATTTAATTCGCTATTGCACCTAGAAAATATGCCTATAGGAGCTAAATATAAAAAATCGGTTCCAATTTCCATCCTTTAGAAATCCTGCCTATAGGATATTACTAATCGCTCTAAAGTACTGGACTATTCAAATGATGTTTATTGATTAGCCACGGCACTATTAGAAAACATGAGTAATTCTAAGCATCCCCAATAATTTTACTGTCTCGTACTGTGTAAACCACTTAGAGATCATGTCTATAGGTTTACTAACTTATAATCTGAAACCTCAATAAACAACCTAGCAGTATCAGATACTCACAAACTGGTAATTTAGAAATCATAGGTCTAAAGTGGTGCCCTGCATCTGAAATGCCTGCATATTTGGATCAAATCATATAGAAGCTTTGTTTACAGAGCTTAACGACTTCAATCTCCCTCAATTCTGAAGTTGTTTGTTTGCGTGCATTTGTTGTCTAATTGCGGAGGCTAATTCGAGCCTTTAACTGTATTTAGTTGAAGTCCTATTTGTTTTGAATTGTCACCTAGTTTTGACATTTTCTGAGCAGCCTAAGTCAAGTCTAGAACCGCCAAAAGTAGAGGTCTAATGCCTCCTGGACCATAGGCATGGGACGGGTAGTGCACGCATAAGGCACGATTTACAATCAACTAGTGCGCTTTAGGTAATAACTTAAAGATAGTAATGGGTAGCAGGAGATGATAGTCTGTGGCCGCTGAATAATACGAGCAACACCCCATCTTGAGGGAGTTACGAAGTATTTTTTATGTTGCACGGGGTGATCCTTAGGCTAATAAACTTAGGACCCCCATCTTATTACTATTTATCTTTGAATCAAGTGTTTGTATTTATTCAAAGTGTTCAGATAATAAAACTTCCCAAACTTCGTGATCTTCTCTATCCTTGTTTATCTGACTAATTCATGTAATTCGAGTTCGGCCGGGACCCACTGTTGTGGACCTCGAAGAGTGGCAAACACCTTCTCTTCGAGGTAATTTCAAGCCCTTACCCGATCTTTGGTGATGCAAACTAGTCAAACCTGAGTCACTTGCAAATAGGTGCCCTAACGCACCTTAAAAAATCGTTAGGTGGAGACTCTTCTCTTTTAACCCTTCCTTTAAACGAGTTGCCACAGGTCGAAACCTGATTTCGCGAGAAAAATGGGGCGCGACAGCATGGAGACTCTGCTGGATATATTTAGGCTCTTACCATAGCAAATTTGGTGCATATGAATTAGTCTTCTCTGATAAACGTGTCTCTTTTATTACTACTACATACACATCCCGCTCTCGTTTGTCCCCTTATTTGTCTAATTCATTACTGCATACACATCCCTCCCCTATTCTCCCTTCATTTGAATTCGTGGTAATATGCAAATCCCTTCCCTTCTCCACCCTTCCTTGCTTAAATTGGTTATATCATGCATATCCCTCCCTTATTCACCCTTATTTTCTATAACTGCTCTTCACTCGTTTAGAGATTGCTACATCATGTCTCTCCCATCCCTACTCCCTTGCTTGTTTTATTACCTTCTCATATATCCCGCAAACTAACTTTTTTCCTTTGTCTTCCTTTCGTATTCTTTATGTTTTACCTTAATATTGTATTTATTGCTTTCTATTTATTATGCAAATACTTGACAATGCGATATTTATTTTAGCATAAAGCATGCTCCACATCATATTCCACTCGTTTCCAATTAATACCATAGCGGCGCTTGATGAGTGTCCGCGCTCTTCCGAAATCACCCTTTAAATTTGGAAAGGCTTATTTGCGGTAAAACTAGTCGATCAGCGGTGCAGTCAACGGTTCCGTGTCTTTTCCTTTCAAGTTGTCCGCTTGAGGGTACCAGTCAAGACTCTTCTTGAAACCCCACTCTAATATCAAATGTGCATGCATCATGTCAAACCTAGTACAGGTTATAACGTTTTCAATGTGATATCCTGCTAAGATAAGCCTTGTCCAAAGTCCAACGGGATTTTCACAATCCCAATGGGCATTATCATGTTATGTGCATGTTTACCGTGAAAATGGTAATAACAATTAAATTTAATTGTGGGATTCTAAAAATATGTGATCTATTTTTATGCTGGTTGTTAAGCAGTTGATGATATGTGAAAGACTTAGAAGCGAGATAAGAGCTTGAAAATGAGATATTAATCAAACCAAATTACTGTCGGTCGGGGGCTCGAGGCTGCTTATTCGGGGCCTCGAGGTCGAGTTGGATGCTCGGCTGGGAGCTATCCGGGGTAGTCGATGGGCGACTAACAGTTATAATGAGATCAATGACGGCTCTTTACGGCCAATAATAAGCAATAAATGAAGAAAAATAAATATAATACAATGAATGTAAGCAATAAATGAAGAAATGAACTCAGGAGAATATGTTAGAGGGCAGAGAGAATGTTCTTGTGAATTTTGATATGGAGCAACCGGTCCTCTACAAATGACAAGGGTTCCCCTTTATATATAAGGGAGAACATAGTACAAAAGCATTAATTACAAAGATATGGGGCAGGTATAGCCACCTACTGCCCAGATACGTTTTCAGACTAGTTCATGTCACGACCTCAAACCCGGTCGTGATGGCGCCCAACACTAATGCTAGGCAAGCCCGACCATTTACTCTTCAACCCGAGCACAAAGCTCAAAACCAATTAATCAGATACTTAAAATCAAATATTAATACTCATAGTTGAAATACTCAATTAAAACAATACGAAATACTGACATAAACTGTAACTCCCAAAGACCTGGGGTCATGACTCTAGAGCCTCTAACTAATACAGAGTCAAGAATCCTCAAAATAAGTATGTTCTAAAGTACGGAAATAATAAAGGGATAAGGGAGGAGTCGGGTCCTGCGGACGTCATAGCAGCTACCTCGACCACTCCTGGAACTCTGGAAACCAGCGGCTAGCTCAACTAAGCTCCCGAAGTACCTGAATCTGCACACAAGGTGCAGGGAGTAGGGGGTGAGTAATACCAACTCAGTGAGTAATAAGCATATAAAATGTCTGAAGATAAGAAATCCACGAAATGCCACAAAGTAAAGCTAAAACTAACAGTCCAACACCTAACTACGAACCAACAGCAAAACAACTTCAAATATATCAGTCAAGTATAATGTAAGGATGCAATGCAATGCACATGACCGCTACGGCGCGTAGCCCGATCCATTTAACGTCGACGGCGCTCACTGGGAGTGTGTACAGACTCCGGAGGGGCTCCTTCAGCCCAAGCGCAATATAATCATACCATTCGCTGCGGCATGCAGCCCGATCCATACTCAGTTCACAATATGCATATGAGTCACGTAACAGATTCAATTAATTTCCCAATTTCCAATTTATTAAGAAGAATATACTTTAGATATTTAACTTCAGGAAAAGTGACTTAGCATTTCATAACAGTGATTAAACACAGGACTGAGATCAATGATTATACAAAGCATGCTATCACAATGACATTCATCCTCTAAGGATGCTACAGATCGGCACAAGGCCCCAAACACGGCAATAAGCCCAGATATATTCAATACAGGGTGTGTATCAGTCGCCAATATAGAAACATTCTTGTTCGGGATGGACCAAGTCACAATCCCCAGTCATAACCAACCCCGCACCTGCCATGGGGTGCGAGTCACGGCCTATAATAGCGTCACAATGTGATAAGTCGGGGTTTCAAACCCTCAGGCCATCATATACACCAACTACTCACCTCTAACCGGCCATAGACTGGTCCGCAATGCCTTTTCCCTTTGTATCGACCTCCTCGCGCGTCGAATCTAGTCAAAATCACAGCGAATACATAAATATGGTTTAAAGAAACATAACCCGATCAAAAATACTCGAAAAGTACAAAAAATTCACGAAGTTGGTAAAACCCGAGTCCCGGGCCCACTTCTCGAAAAATTCTGAAAATCACACCAACGGATTCCTCGTCTCGCCACGAGTCCGTACATATAAAGTTTACCGAAAACGGAGCTCAAATGGCCTTTCAAATCCTAAAAATTCGTTTTCAAAAACCAAGCCCTAGTTCTTCACAATTTCTACCCACTTTCATGAATTTGAGTGTTGATTCTTCCATAAAATGGTGTTTTCTAGTCAAGAGACTTACCTCAAATCAATACCCGTTGAAATCCCCGTCAAAATCGATCAAAAAGCTCTCAAGGCGGTGTAAAAATGGTGGAAAAATGATGGGTTTAGCGACTGAAATAACCCTTAAAACTATTCTGTCCGCCGAGTCTTTCCTCTATGCGATCGCAACACTACTAATGCGATCGCATATCACAATCTCAAACCTCCCAAAAATTCCTTCTACGCGATCGCAGAACACCCCTTGCGATCACAGAGCACTCCTTTCCTCTTCTACGCGATCGCACACCTAGCCACGCGACCGCACTGACCAAACTCCCAGACCTACGCGATCGCAGAGCCCTTTACGCGATCGCATAGTGCAAAAAAAGAAATCTGAGCTCCCTCCAATTCTTCTATGCGATCGCAGCCCTGTGCTCGCGATCGCGAAGAGCTAATTTGCTCTGCAAATTTCTGCTGCATTTTTCAACATCAAAAATCCCCGTTAGCCATCCGAAATCACCCCGAGGCCCTCGGGACCTCAACCAAAAGCACCAACATACTCCAAAACATCATACAAACTTGTTCCAATCACCAAAACACGTCAAACAACACAAAAATCATCAAATTACCACGGATTCAAGCCTAAGTTAAACTAAAACTTCCGAAACTTGCATTTGACCAAAAACCCGACCCAACGACGTCCGAACGACCTGAAAATTTGCAGACATATCCAACATCACCTAACGAAGCTACTGAAACTCTCGGAATTCCATTCCGACCCTCGGATCAAAATCTCACCTACCAACCGGAATTCGCCAAAATTCAACCTTAGCCAATTCAAGCCTAATTCTACACCTGACCTCCAAATTGAATTCCGACTTCACTCCTAAGTCACAAATCATCCCCCGAAGCTACCCGAACCACCGAAACTCACATCCGAGCCCTCTAACTACATAGTCAACTTGCGGTTGACTTTTTCCAAAGCAAGCTTCCTTCAAAAAGGCTAAGTGCCATATTTCCAACTAGAACCAATCCAATTCTACCCGATCAACTCAAATACTGATATTAAATCATGGAGGGACATAATATGGGGGAAATGGGGCGGTAACTCACGTGACGACGGGCCGGGTCGTCACATCCTCCCCAACTTAATCAAACGCTCGTCCTCGAGCGTATCCAGAGTTGTTCTAGAAGCCAACCAACAGCTGAACGATCTTACCAATCATATACCCGGGGTGATCCCTCGCCACCCTATCTCGCATAGACCCGATAACACAACATAGCCGAACTTCCACAGTCCTTTTAAGCCATAACCATAGAACCACGTTGCACTTTCCGAAAAAATCATACCCAAGGTCAGAAATTCACATCTATACTCAGAGTAAGCCCGAACCAGCTGTAATAACCCATACTTGCACCCTAGGTGAAAACATATGATATACCGCCTAAACCAAACACTCGGAACTATAACTTCTATTCACAGCAGTTGTCCCCAGCAACCAATTACCGGCAGAGAACCTCTCACTAGCTAAAGCCTTATTCCAACACTCTCATATACTGCCAACGATGAATGAAACACGCTATAACCGTAATCNAACGATCACCTCGAATCCAACACCACTCTGGTGATATGATATCTCCATACAAGCCTAAACCACAACCTGCATAATACACGCCCCCGTAAGAAACGGTCTGAACATGCTCAAATCGAGACAAACGGCTCCAATGAAAGAGCTGTACCTCAAGCTCATCAATACCGTTACAACACAAGGCTGAGACTCTGTCTCGCATCGTAGAAATATAACAGCTGAATCTACCTCGAAAGGTCATAACTCCACGTAGCCTCGCTACAATACGCGATCCTATCCCAACACTTTTACACATGAAGCGCCTCAAGACACTGTGAAACAAAATTCAACAGCCACACACAATTGATGTCTGACACTAACGCAATTCATCACACCCACGGTGAGACAGATAACACACGACACGCAACCTGATAGGTCATACCCAACACTCCATTTACCGAGCGACACGCAATTACTCTTCCCGCTCGACCTCCACTATGAATCCCCTAATAGAACTGCACCACGTGTGCCCATAACCAGCAAATCATACACCTCACAGCACAGAAAAAGTAACTCCTAGATCTCCTCAGCTCACTAACAAGTTCAATAACGATCGAATTAACCTGTCCCTCAACAATACAACTTGGGACTAACCAAGCTAACTCAAGCTACATACGTAGCCACGCTGGCCTGCCAACGAACTCAATACTAAGAAGTCCGAAGCTTCTCCT
>NW_017672948.1:156728-159122 GCF_001879085.1 Nicotiana attenuata
CCGGATAACATACCCATGGCGGCGTGCCACCCGATCCACACATAGATCTCGCATAAGGAGATACACGTCGAGCCAAATCTGCTCATTATAACAAGATACCGAATATCGGTCATGAGCATGCTAAGTGCATAATATCATCCCTGAGGGATATTTAGCGTTATAAACTACAAAACTCAAGCACAACTGAGGTGCGATATACAGTCTGAATTTCAAGAGCCAAGTTGCTCAAGTAACATCATTCCTACGCGGATTCTCAACACATAAGCAATTTCTCGAGTCATTTCACAAATCACACGGCGTAATGCAACACTACGCGAGATATCTGGCAATGAAGCATCAACCTAACTACTCCTCCATGAGGACCGCGTTACAAAAATGCACACATCTGGCCTGATATAGATCCATTATTCACATTAAGTCCATCCACCGACTTCAAGCCAATTCTGCTCACGATGAACCAGTTTGACAACCTTTCAAGGTCCATAATAACTCCCTTTTTCACATAACACACAAGAACAACCATCACAATGGGGGTAATCCTTCCCAGTTCACAACCCAATATGCCAAGTGCCCTCCAGGCATGAATTCCTCAATTTAACGACACCATCACAACCTTGATACTTGGTTTACATCTTTAATCAGTCAAGTGACTACATGCCATACTTATATAATCTTCCAGTGGGACACACTCCCACAACCTACCGCAACAATATTTGGGGCGTACCTCCAAACCACCGGTCGCACTAACGCTGAAAAGCGATCAAGAATCATTAGCCAGGACGCAAAGCCCTTTTTACAAAACACCGATCTTAGGTGACGCTGAAGACAATACCAATTTACCTTAACAATCGAAACTTCTTTCCTGCTCTTCCGAGCTCATGACATCTTTGTCAAAATTTTCCCTCACTCGTGCTATTCCCGGCCCAATCTCCACGACCAGAGTTGATTCACCAGTATGCATCAAATCAGAACTAACATAGTACATAACCACCAATCCGCTAACCAATAGCAAGCTCCCCAACTTGGCTCGAAGCCATATATCACAACACACTATACTCATAACGCATATGCTCCATTGCTGTCGTAATACCATAGTGAGATTGAACTCGCTCTTTCATAAGCTTGTGGAAACTCAAATCATCTGAAATTTTAACTCTTCTGCATTTTCTTGCATTCACTCACATAATAGTTAAGCCTACCCTCCAGGAGACCAAATTTTTCACTAAGTCCCAATTTTATTTTATTTTATTTTTCAAAAAAAAATTCGGCAGAGTTTCCCTTGTAATTGGGCCTATCCACCTGCCAGAGGTTCACCAAAACCATCCTAGCAACACGGCCACAACTTGACAAGCATCACAATGTATATCAACATAAATCTCAATACTACATGTATTATATTATCAAATTTGATACATGGGCATGGGTTGCACCTATTCGAATCATAACACATAGAAGATACCTTTCGATCCTCCATTATTGGGATATTCAACCGAGTAAGAACATATTCTCTCCTTAATGTTTTCGACCTTCACGGTGTGCTCCTCGACATAGATTTCGTCATAATACATTTACAGAAGCGATCTTAGCTCCCAGACTTATCTAACTAGTATAACAAATGGTTTCCCCTCATAAGCCAATTACCCATTAGCTTTACCTTTAGTTCATGATTTTGTATACCTTCCACTGTCAAACACACTACACAGTACCAACATACTCATTACGTAGCTATCCAGCAGCCATTCCCACAATTTGGGACAATACTGAACATATAAGTTCATAACTCCAACTCACAAAATCAGCACCTTGGTGCTCAAGCCATAAGCAAAGGTCCGGCCTCATGTCCTCCAGACTGGCCCAACATCAACTCACGGAGATTACATCTCGCCCCCCCCCCCCCCCGATCCGGGGAAGCACAAGCCATCAAGGCTCATATACTACTAAGCGCTCATGTGCGCATACTGACGTGTGGAAGGAATTTCAAGAGGTATATCTCAAGCTGAATCAAGTACGCACGAGAAGAATTCCAAGAAAGTGAAGTTTTTCTAAAGGTTCTGCAGCCTCTCGTGGAGAAATACAGGCGTCCCCGTATCGTTCCACGAGACTCTACTAAACCGGCTCATGACTCATGAGGCCTAGTAACCTAGGCTCTGATACCAACTTGTCACGACCCCAAACCCGGTCGTGATGGCGCCCAACACTAATGCTAGGCAAGCCCGACCATTTACTCTCTCAACCCGAGCACAGAGCTCAAAACCAATTAATCAGATACTAAAAATCAAATATTAATACTCATAGTTGAAATACTCAATTAAAAACAATACGAAATACTGACATAAACTGTAACTCCCAAAGACCTGGGGTCATGAGTCTAGAGCCTCTAACTAATACAGAGTC